>NW_019234052.1:0-189538 GCF_002742605.1 Olea europaea var. sylvestris
GTACTTATGGCCAAAAAACGGACACCGTCTGCAAAAGTTACGCTCAATTTTCGCATGCCGACAATCCAAATACGCAAGTGCTCGTTCTTTGAAAAATTGCTAAAATACCTCATACGTCATGACGAAGTGGTGAGTTCAATCCAAAATTGTAGCCACATTTTTGAGAAGTACTTATGGGCCCAAAACGGACACCGTCTGCAAAAGTCACGCTCAATTCTTCGAACGTGGGCAATCCAAGCTTTGTAAGTATGCAAGTGCTTGTTCTTCGAAAAATGATCGAAATCCCTCAAACTTCACGACGAAGTGGTGAGATCAATCCAAAACGGTCGCTACATTTCCGAAAAGTACTTATGGGCCCAAAACGGACACCATCTGCTAAAGTTACGCTCAATTTTTCGCATGTCGACAATCCAAGCTTTGTAAGTATGCAAGTGCTTGTTCTTCGAAAAATGGCCAAAATCCTTCAAATTTCACGACGAAGTTGCGAGTTCAATCCAAAAAGATTGCTACATTTCCGAAATGTACTTATGGGCCCAAAACGGACACCGTCTGCAAAAGTTATGCTCAATTTTTCGCATGCTGACAATCCAAATACGCAAGTGCTCGTTCTTTGAAAAATCGCTAAAATCCCTCATGCGTCATGACGAAGTAGTGAGTTCAAACCAGAACGGTCACTACATTTACGAAGAGTACTTATTGGCCCAAAACGGACACCTTCTGTAAAAGTCACGCTCAATTCTTCGAACGCCGGCAATCCAAGCTTTGTAAGTATGCAAGCGCTCGTTCTTCAAAAAGTGGCCAAAATCCCTTAAACGTCACGACGAAGTTGAGAGTTCAATCCAAAACTGTCGCTACATTTTCGAAAAGTACTTATGGGCCCAAAACGGACACCGTCTGCAAAAGTTACGCTCAATTTTTTGCATGCCGACAATCCAAATACGCAAGTGCTCGTTCTTCGAAAAATGGCTGAAATCCCTCATACGTCACGACGAAGCGGTGAGTTCAATCCAAAATGGTAGCCACATTTTCGAAAAGTACTAATGGGCCCAAAACGGACACCGTCAACAAAAGTCACGCTCAATTCTTCGAACGCCAGCAATCCAAGCGTTGTAAATATGCAAGTGCTCGTTCTTCGAAAAATGGCCGAAATCCCTCAAACGTCACGACGAAGTGGGGAGTTCAATCCAAAATGGTCGCTACATTTCTGAAAAGTACTTATGCGCCCAAAACGGACACCGTCTGCAAAAGTTACGCTCAATTTTCGCATGCCGACAATCCAAATACGCAAGTGCTCGTTCTTTGAAAAATCGCTAAAATCCCTCATGCGTCATGACGAAGCAGTGAGTTCAATCCAAAACGGTCACTACATTTCCGAAGAGTAATTATGCGCCCAAAACGGACACCTTCTGCAAAAGTCAGGCTCCATTCTTCGAACGCCGGCAATCCAAGCTTTGTAAGTATGCAAGTGCTCGTTCTTCAAAAAGTGGCCAAAATCCGTCAAACATCACGATGAAGTTGAGAGTTCAATCCAAAACGGTCGCTACATGTTCGAAAAGTACTTATGGGCCCAAAACGGACACCGTCTGCAAAAGTTACGCTCAATTTTTCGCATGCCGACAATCCAAATACGCAATTGCTCGTTCTTCAAAAAATGGCTAAAATCCCTCATACGTCATGACGAAACGGTGAGTTGAATTTAAAATGGTAGCCACATTTCGAAAAGTACTAATGGGCCCAAAACGGACACCGTCTGCAAAACTCACGCTCAATTCTTCGAACGCCAGCAATCCAAGCGTTGTAAATATGTAAGTGCTCATTCTTTGATAAATGGTCAAAATCCCTCAAACGTCACGACGAAGTGGGGAGTTCAATCCAAAACGGTCGCTACATTTCTGAAAAGCACTTATGGGCCCAAAATGGACACCGTCTGCAAAAGTTACGCTCAATTTTTCGCATGCCGACAATCCAAATACGCAAGTGCTCGTTCTTCAAAAAATGGCTAATGTCCCTCATACATCATGATGAAGCGGTGAGTTCAATCCAAAATGGTAGCCACATTTTAAAAAAAATGTACTAATGGGCCCAAAACGGACACTGTCTGCAAAAGCTACGCTCAATTCTTCGAACGCTGGCAATCCAAGCGTTGTAAATATGCAAATGCTCGTTCTTCAAAAAATGGCCAAAATCCCTCAAACGTCACGACGAAGTTACTAGTTCAATCCAAAACGGTTGCTACAATTCCGAAAAGTACTTACGGGCCTAAAACGGACATCGTCTACAAAAGTTACTCTCAATTTTTTGCATGCCGACAATCCAAATACGCAAGGGCTCATTTTTCCAAAAATGGCTGAAATCCCTCATACGTCATGACAAAGTAGTGAGTTCAATCCAAAATGGTAACCACATTTTCGAAAAATACTAATGGGCCCAAAACGGACACCGTATGCAAAAGTCATGCTCTATTCTTCGAACGCCGGCAATCCAAGCGTTGTAAATATGCAAGTGCCTGTTCATCGAAAAATGGCCGAAATACCTCAAACGTCATGACGAAGTGGTGAGTTCAATTCAAAACGGTCGCTACATTTTTGAAAAGTACTTATGGGCCCAAAACGGACACCGTCTGCAAAAGTTACGCTCAATTTTTCGCATGACGACAATCCAAATACGCAAGTGCTCGTTCTTTGAAAAATGGCTGAAATCCCTCATACGTCATGACGAAGCGGTGAGTTCAATCCAAAATGGTAGCCACATTTCCGAATAGTACTAATGGGCCCAAAACGGACACCGTCTGCAAAAATCACGATCAATTCTTCGAACGCCAGCAATCCAAGCGTTGTAAATATGCAAGTGCCCGTTCATCGAAAAATGGCCGAAATACCTCAAACGTCATGATGAAGTGGTGAGTTCAATTCAAAACGGTCGCTACATTTTCGAAAAGTACTTATGGGCCCAAAACGGACACCGTCTGCAAAAGTTACGCTCAATTTTTCGCATGACGACAATCCAAATACGCAAGTGCTCGTTCTTTGAAAAATGGCTGAAATCCCTCATACGTCATGACGAAGTGGTGAGTTCAATCCAAAATGGTAGCCACATTTTCGAAAAGTACTAATGGGCCCAAAACGGACACCGTCTGCAAAAGTCACGCTCAATTCTTCGAACGCCGGCAATCCAAGCGTTGTAAATATGCAAGTGCTCATTCTTCGAAAAATGGCCAAAATCCCTCAAACGTCACGACGAAGTGGTGAGTTAAATCCAAAACGGTCGCTACATTTCGGAAAAGTACTTATGGGCCCAAAACGGACACCGTCTGTAAAAGTTACGCTCAATTCTTCGAACGCCGGAAATCCGAGCTTTGTAAGTATGCAAGTGCTCATTTTTCAAAAAATGGCTGAAATCCCTCATACGTCATGACGAAGTGGTGAGTTCAATCCAAAATAGTAGCCACATTTACGAAAAGTACTAATGGGCCCAAAACGGACACCGTCTGCAAAAGTCACGCTCAATTCTTCGAACTCCAGCAATCCAAGCATTGTAAATATGCAAGTGCTCGTTCTTCAAGAAATGGCCAAAATCCCTAAAACGTCATGACGAAGTTGCGAGTTCAATCCAAAACGATCGCCACATTTTCGAAAAGTACTTATGGGCCCAAAACGGACTCCGTCTGCAAAAGTTACGCTCAATTTTTCGCATGTCGACAATCCAAATACGCAAGTGCTCGTTCTTCAAAAAATGGTTGAAATCCCTCATACGTTATGACGAAGCGTAGAGTTCAATCCAAAATGGTGGCCACATTTCCGAAAAGTACTAATGGTCCCAAAACGGACACCGTCTGCAAAAATCACGCTCAATTCTTTGAACGCCGACAATCCAAACGTTGTAAATATGCAAGTGCTCGTTCTTCGAAAAATGGCCAAAATCCCTCAAACGTCACGACGAAGTGGGGAGCTCAATCCAAAACAGTCACTACATTTCCGAAAAGTACTTATGGGCCCAAAACGAACACCGTCTGCAAAATTTACGCTCAATTTTTCGCACGCCGACAATCCAAATACGCAAGTGCTCGTTCTTCGAAAAATGGCTGAAATCCCTCATACATCATGACAAAGCGGTGAGTTCAATCCAAAATAGTAGCCACATTTCCGAAAAGTACTAATGGGCCCAAAACGGACACCGTCTGCAAAAGTCACGCTCAATTCTTCGAACGCTGGCAATCCAAGCGTTGTAAATATGCAAGTGCTCGTTCTTCAAAAAATGGCCAAAATCCCTAAAACGTCACGATGAAGTGGTGAGTTCAATCCAAAACGTTCGCTACATTTCCGAAAAGTACTTATGGGCCCAAAACGGACACCGTCTGCAAAAGTTACGCTCAATTTTTCGCATGCCGACAATCCAAATACGCAAGTGCTCATTCTTCGAAAAATGGCTGAAATCCTTCATACGCCATGATGAAGCGGTGAGTTCAATCCAAAATGGTAGCCACATTTTCGAAAAGTACTAATGGGCCCAAAACGGACACCGTCTGCAAACGTTACGCTCAATTCTTCGAACGCCGGCAATCCAAGCATTGTAAATATGCAAGTGCTCGTTCTTCGAAAAATGGCCAAAATCCCTCAAACGTTATGACGAAGTTGCGAGTTCAATCCAAAACGGTCGCTACATTTCCGAAATGTACTTATGGGCCCAAAACGGACACCGTCTGCAAAAGTTACGCTCAATTTTTCGCATGCCGACAATCCAAATACGAAAGTGCACATTTTTCGAAAAATGGCTGAAATCCCTCATACGTCATGATGAAGCTGTGAGTTCAATCCAAAATGGTAGCCACTTTTTCGAAAAGTACAAATGGGCCCAAAACGGACACCGTCTGCAAAAGTCACGCTCAATTCTTCGAACGCCGCCAATCCAAGCATTGTAAATATGCAAGTGCTCGTTCTTCAAAAAATGGTCGAAATCCCTCAAACGTCACGACGAAGTTGTGAGTTCAATCCAAAACGGTCGCTACATTTTCTAAAAGTACTTATGGGCCCAAAACGGACGCCGTCTGCAAAAGTTAAGCTCAATATTTCACATTCCGACAATCCAAATACGCAAGTGCTCATTCTTCGAAAAATGGCTGATATCCCACATACGTCATGACGAAGCGGTTAGTTCAATCCAATATGGTAGCCACATTTTCAAAAAGTACTAATGGGCCGAAAACGGACACCGTCTGCAAAAGTCACTCTCAATTCTTCGAACGCCGGCAATCCAAGCGTTGTAAATAAGCAAGTGGTCGTTGTTCGAAAAACGACCGAAATCCCTCAAACGTCACGACGAAGTGGTGAGTTCAATCCAAAACGGTCGCTACATTTCTGAAAAGTACTTATGGGCCCAAAACGGACATCGTCTGCAAAAGTTACGCTCAATTTTTGCATGCCGACAATCCAAATACGCAAGTGCTCGTTCTTCAAAAAATCGCTAAAATCCCTCATGCATCATGATGAAGCTGTGAGTTCATTCCAAAACGGTCACTACATTTCCGAAGAGTACTTCTGGGCCCAAAATGGACACCGTCTGCAAAAGTCACTCTCAATTCTTTGAACGCCGGCAATCCAAGCTTTGTAAGTATGCAAGCGCTCATTGTTCGAAAAATGGCTAAAATCCCTAAAACGTCACGACGAAGCGATTAGTTCAATCCAAAACGGTCGCTACATTTCCGAAAAGTACTTATGGGCCCAAAACGGACACCGTTTGCAAAAGTTACGCTCAATTTTTCGCATGCCGACAATCCAAATACGCAAGTGTTTGTTCTTCAAAAAATGGCTGAAATCCTTCATACGTCATGACGAAGCGATGAGTTCAATCCAAAATGGTAGCCACAATTCCGAAAAGTACTAATGGGCCCAAAACGGACACCGTCTGCAAAAGTCACGCTCAATTTTTCGAACGTCAGCAATCCAAGCGTTGTAAATATTCAAGTGCACGTACATCAAAAAATGGTCAAAATCCCTCAAACGTCACGACGAAGTGGTGAGTTCAATCCAAAACGATCGCTACATTTTCGAAAAGTACTTATGGGCCCAAAACAGACACCGTCTGTAAAAGTTACACTCAATTTTTCGCATGTCAACAATCGAAATACGCAAGTGCCCATTCTTCAAAAAATGGCTAAAATCCCTCATACGTCATGACGAAGCGGTGAGTTCAATCAAAACTGGTAGCCACATTTCCGAAAAGTACTAATGGACCCAAAACGGACACCGTCTGCAAAAGTCACGCTCAATTCTTCGAACGTCGACAATCCAAGAGTTGTAAATATGCAAGTGCTCGTTCTTCAAAAAATGGCTGAAATCCCTCAAATGTCACGACGAAGTGGTGAGTTCAATCCAAAACGGTCGTCACATTTTCGAAAAGTACTTATGGGCCCAAAACGGACACCGTCTGCAAGAGTTACACTCAATTTTCATGCCGACAATCCAAATACGCAAGTGCTCGTTCTTCGAAAAATCGTTAAAATCCCTCATGCATCATGACGAAGCGGTGAGTTCAATCCAAAACGGTCACTACATTTCCGAGGAGTACCTATGGGCCCAAAACGGACACCGTCTGCAAAAGTCACGGTCAATTCGTCGAACGCCGGCAATCCAAGCTTTGTAAGTATGCAAGTGCTCGTTCTTCGAAAAATGGCAAAAATCTCTCAAACGTCACGATGAAGTTGCGAGTTCAATCCAAAACAGTCGTTACATTTTCGAAAGGTGCTTATGGGCCCAAAACGGACACCGTCTACAACAGTTACGCTCAATTTTTCGCACGCCAACAATCCAAAAACGCAAGTGCTCGTTCTCCGAAAAATGGCTGAAATCCCTCATACATCATGACGAAGTGGTGAGTTCAATCCAAAATGGTAGCCACATTTTCGAAAAGTACTAATGGGCCCAAAACGGACACCGTCTGCAAAAGTCACGCTTAATTCTTCGAACGCCGACAATCCAAGCGTTGTAAATATGCAAGTGCTCGTTCTTCGATAAATGGCCGAAATCCCTCAAACTTAACGACGAAGTTGTGAGTTCAATCCAAAATGGTCGCTACATTTTCGAAAAGTACTTATGGGCCCAAAATGGACACCGTCTGCAAAAGTTACGCTCAATTTTCGCATGCCGACAATCCAAATACGCAAGTGCTCGTTCTTCGAAAAATCGCTACAATCTCTCATACGTCATGACGAAGCGGTGAGCTCAATCAAAAATGGTTGCCACATTTTCAAAAAGTATTTATGGGCCCAAAACGGACAACGTCTGTAAAAGTCACGCTCAATTCTTCGAACGCCGGCAATCGAAGCTTTGTAAATATGCAAGTGCACGTTCTTCAGGAAATGGCCGAAATCCCTCAAACGTCACGATTAAGTGGTGAGTTCAAACCAAAACGGTCGTTATATTTTCGAAAAGTACTTATGGGCCCAAAACGGACACCGTCTGCAAAAGTTACGCTCAATTTTTCGCATATCGACAATCCAAATACGCAAGTGCTCATTCTTCAAAAAATGCCTGAAATCCCTCATACGTTATGACGAAGCGGTGAGTTCGATCAAAAATGGTAGCCACATTTTTGAAAAGTACTAATGGGCCCAAAACGGACACAGTCTGCAAAAGTCACGCTCATTTCTTCGAACGCCAGCAAACCAAGCGTTGTAAATATGCAAGTGCTCGTTCTTCGAAAAATGGTAGAAATCCCTCAAACGTCATGACGAAGTGGTGAGTTCAATCCAAAACGGTCGCCACATTGTCGAAAAGTACTTATGGGCCCAAAACGGACACCGTCTGTAAGAGTTACACTCAATTTTTGCATGCCAACAATCCAAATACGCAAGTGCTCGTTCTTCAAAAAATCGCTAAAATCTCTCATACGTCATGACGAAGCGGTGAGCTGAATCAAAAATGGTTACCACATTTTCGAAAAGTACTTATGGGCCCAAAACGGACAACATCTGCAAAAGTCACGCTCAATTCTTCGAACGTCGGCAATCGAAGCTTTGTAAATATGCAAGTGCACGTTCTTCAAAAAATGGCCAAAATCCCTCAAACGTCACGATGAAGTGGTGAGTTCAATCCAAAACGGTCGCTACATTTTCGAAAAGTACTTATGGGCCCAAAACGGACACCGTCTGCAAAAGTTACGCACAATTTTTCTCATACCGACAATCCAAATACGCAAGTGCTCATTCTTCAAAAAATGGCTGAAATCCCTCATACGTTATGATGAAGCGGTGAGTTCAATCAAAAATGGTAGCCACATTTTCGAAAAGTACTAATGCGCCCAAAACGGACACTGTCTACAAAAGACACGCTCATTTCTTCGAACGCCGGCAATCCAAGCGTTGTAAATATGCAAGTGCTCGTTCTTCGAAAAATGGCAGAAATCCCTCAAACGTCAAGACGAAGTGGTGAGTTCAATCCAAAATGGTCGCCACATTGTCGAAAAGTACTTATGGGCCCAAAACGGACACCGTCTGCAAGAGTTACACTCAATTTTCGCATGCCGACAATCCAAATACGCAAGTGCTCGTTCTTCGAAAAATTGATAAAATCCCTCATACGTCATGACGAAGCGGTGAGTTCAATCCAAAATGGTAACCACATTTCTGAAAAGTACTAATGGGCCCAAAACGGACACCGTCTGCAAAAGTCACGCTCAATTCTTCGAACGCCGGTAATCCAAGCTTTATATGTATGCAAGTGCTCGTTCTTCGAAAAATGGCCAAAATCCTAAAAACGTCACGACGAAGTTTCGAGTTCAATCCAAAACGGTCGCTACATTTCCGAAAAGTACTTATGGGCCCAAAACGGACACCGTCTATAAAAGTTACGCTCAATTTTTCGCATGCCGACAATCCAAATACGCAAGTGATCGTTCTTCGAAAAATCGCTAAAATCACTCATACGTCATGATGAAGCGGTGAGTTCAATCCAAAATGGTAGCCACATTTCCGAAAAGTACTAATGGGCCCAAAACGGACACCGTCTGCAAAAGTCACGCTCAAACATCGCATGTCAACAATCCAAATACGCAAGTGCTCGTTCCTCAAAAAATTGGTAAAATCCCTCATATGTCATGACGAAGCGGTGAGTTCAATCCAAAACGGTCACTACATTTCCAAAATGTATGAATGGGCCCAAAACGGACACCGTCTGCAAAAGTCACGCTCAATTGTTCGAACACCGGCAATCCAAGCGTTGTAAATATGCAAGTGCTTGTTCTTCGAAAAAATGCCAAAATCCCTCAAACGTCACGACGAAGTTGCGAGTTCAATCTAAAACGGTCGCTACATTTTCGAAAAGTACTTATGGGCCCAAAACGGACACCGTCTACAAAAGTTACGCTCAATTTGCATGCCGATAATCCAAATACGCGAGTGCTCGTTGTTCGAAAAATCGGTAAAATCCCTCATGCGTCATGATGAAGTGGTGAGTTCTATCCAAAACGGTCACTACTTTTTCGAAAAGTAGTTATGGGCCCAAAACGGACACTGTCTGCAAAAGTCACGCTCAATTCTTCGAACGCCGGCAATCCAAGCTTTGTAAGAATGCAAGTGCTTGTTCTTCGAAAAATGGTCAAAATCCCTCAAACGTCACGAAGAAGTTGCGAGTTCAATCCAAAACGGTTGCTACATTTTCGAAAGTACTTATGGGCCGAAAACGGAAACCGTCTGCAAAAGTTACGCTCAATTTTTCGCATGCCAACAATCCAAATACGCAAGGGCTCGTTCTTTGAATGGCTAAAATCCCTCATATGTCATGACGAAGCGGTGAGTTCAATCCAAAACGGTCTCTACATTTTTGAAAAGTACTTATGGGCCCAAAACGGACACCGTCTGCAAAAGTTACGCTAAATTTTTCGTATGCCGACAATCCAAATATGCCAGTGCTCCTTCTTCAAAAAATGGCTAAAATTCCTCATACGTTATGACGAAGCGATGAGTTCAATCCAAAATGGTAGCCACATTTTCGAAAAGTACTAATGGGCCCAAAACCGACACCGTCTGCAAAAGTCACGCTCAATTCTTCGAACGCCGGCAATCCAAGCATTGTAAATATGCAGGTGGTCGTTCTTCGAAAAATGGCTGAAATCCCTCAAACATCACGACGAAGTTGTGAGTTCAATCCAAAACGGTTGCCACATTTCCGAAAAGTACTTATGGGCCCAAAACGGACACCGTCTGCAAGAGTTACGCTCAAACTTCGCATGTCGACAATCCAAATACGAAGTGCTCGTTCCTCGAAAAATTGGTAAAATCCCTCATGCGTCATGACGAAGCGGTGAGTTCAATCCAAAACGGTCACTACATTTCCAAAAAGTACGAATGGGCCCAAAACGGACACCGTCTGCAAAAGTCACGCTCAATTGTTCGAACACCGGCAATCCAAGCGTTGTAAATATGCAAGTGCTTGTTCTTCGAAAAAATGCCAAAATCCCTCAAACGTCACGACGAAGTTGCGAGTTCAATCCAAAACGGTCGCTACATTTTCGAAAAGTACTTATGGGCCCAAAACGGACACCGTCTGCAAAGGTTACGCTCAATTTTTTGCATGCAGACAATCCAAATACGCAAGTGCTCGTTCTTTGAAAAATCGATAAAATCCCTCATGCGTCATGACGAAGTGGTGAGTTCTATCCAAAACGGTCACTACATTTTCGAAAAGTACTTATGGGCCCAAAACGGACACTGTCTGCAAAAGTCACGCTCAATTCTTCGAACGCCGGCAATCCAAGCTTTGTAAGTATGCAAGTGCTCGTTCTTCAAAAAATGGCCAAAATCCCTCAAACGTCACGACGAAGTTGCGAGTTCAATCCAAAACGGTTGCTACATTTCCGAAAGTACTTATGGGTCGAAAACGGACACCGTCTGTAAAAGTTACGGTCAATTTTTCGCATGTCGACAATCCAAATACGCAAGGGCTCGTTCTTCGAAAAATGGCTGAAATCCCTCATATGTCATGACGAAGCGGTGAGTTCAATCTAAAATGGTAACCACATTTCCGAAAAGTACTAGTGGGCCTAAAACGGACACCGTCTGCAAAAGTCACGCTCAATTCTTCGAACGTCAGCAATCCAAGCGTTGTAAATATGCAAGCGCTCGTTTTTCGATAAATGGCCGAAATCCCTCAAACATCACGACGAAGTGATGAGTTCAATCCAAAACGGTCTCTACATTTTCTAAAAGTACTTATGGGCCCAAATCGGACACCGTCTGCAAACGTTACGCTCAATTTTCGCAAGCCGACAATCCAAATACGCAAGTGCTCGTTCTTCGAAAAATCGCTAAAATCCCTCACACGTCATGATGAGGCGGTGAGTTCAATCCAAAATGGTAGCCACATTTCCCAAAAGTACTTATGGCCCCAAAGCGGACACCATCTGTAAAAGTCATGCTCAATTCTTCGAACGCCGGTAATCCAAGCTTTGTAAGTATGCAAGTGCTCGATCTTCGAAAAATGGCCAAAATCCCTCAAACTTCGCATGTCGACAATCCAAATACGCAAGTGCTTGTTCCTCGAAAAATTGGTAAAATCCCTCATGCGTCATGACGAAGAGGTGAGTTCAATCCAAAACGGTCACTACATTTCCAAAAATTACGAATGGGCCCAAAACGGACACCGTCTGTAAAAGTCACGCTCAATTCTTCGAACACCGGCAATCCAAGTGTTGTAAATATGCAAGTGCTTGTTCTTCAAAAAAATGCCAAAACCCCTCAAACGTCACGACGAAGTTGCGAGTTCAATCCAAAACGGTCGTTACATTTTCGAAAAGTACTTATGGGCCCAAAACGGACACCGTCTGCAAAAGTTACGCTCAATTTTTTGCATGCCGACAATACAAATACTTAAGTGCTCGTTCTTCGAAAAATTGGTAAAATCCCTCATGCGTCATGATGAAGTGGTGAGTTCTATCCAGAACGGTCACTACATTTTCGAAAAGTACTTATGGGCCCAAAACGGACACTGTCTGCAAAAGTCACGCTCAATTCTTCGAACGCCAGCAATCCAAGCTTTGTAAGTATGCAAGTGCTCGTTCTTTGAAAAATGGCCAAAATCCCTCAAACGTCACGACGAAGCTGCGAGTTCAATCCAAAACGGTCGCTACATTTTCGAAAAGTACTTATGGGCCCAAAACGGACACCGTCTGCAAAAGTTACGCTCAATTTTTCGCATGCCGACAATCCAAATACGCAAGTGCTCGTTCTTCGAAAAATCAGTAAAATCCCTCATACGTCATGACAAAGTGGTGAGTTCAATCCAAAACGGTCACTACATTTTCGAAAAGTACTTATGGGCCCAAAACGGACACTGTCTGCAAAAGTCACGCTCAATTCTTCGAACACCGGCAATCCAAGCTTTGTAAGTATGCAAGTGCTCGTTCTTCGAAAAATGGACAAAATCTCTCAAACGTCACGACGAAGTTGCGAGTTCAATCCAAAACGGTTGCTACATTTCCAAAAGTACTTATGGGCCGAAAACGGACATCGTCTGCAAAAGTTGCGCTCAATTTTTCGCATGCCGACAATCCAAATACGCAAGGGCTCATTCTTCGATAAATGGCTGAAATCCCTCATATGTCATGACGAAGCGGTGAGTTCAATCCAAAATGGTAACCACATTTCCGAAAAGTACTAGTGGGCCCAAACCGGACACCGTCTGCAAAAGTCACGCTCAATTCTTCGAACGTCGGCAATCCAAGCGTTGTAAATATGCAAGCGCTCGTTCTTCGATAAATGGCCGAAATCCCTCAAACGTCACGACGAAGTGATGAGTTCAATCCAAAACGGTCTCTACATTTTCGAAAAGTACTTATGGGCCCAAAACGAACACCGTCTGCAAAAGTTACGCTCAATTTTCGCATGCCAACAATCCAAATACGCAAGTGCTCGTTCTTCGAAAAATCGCTAAAATCCCTCATACGTCATGACGAAGCGGTGAGTTCAATCCAAAATGGTAGCCACATTTCCCAAAAGTACTTATGGCCCCAAAACGGACACCGTCTGCAAAAGTCACGCTCAATTCTTCGAACGCTGGCAATCCAAGCATTGTAAGTATGCAAGTGCTCGTTCTTCGAAAAATGGCCAAAATCCCTCAAACGTCACGACGAAGTTGCGAGTTCAATCCAAAACGGTTGCTACATTTCCAAAAGTACTTATGGGCCGAAAACGGACATCGTCTGCAAAAGTTACGCTCAATTTTTCGCATGCCGACAATCGAAATACGCAAGGGCTCATTCTTCGATAAATGGCTGAAATCCCTCATATGTCATGACGAAGCGGTGAGTTCAATCCAAAATGGTAACCACATTTCCGAAAAGTACTAGTGGGCCCAAAACGGAGACCGTCTGCAAAAGTCACGCTCAATTCTTCGAACGTCGGCAATCCAAGCGTTGTAAATATGCAAGCGCTCGTTCTTCGATAAATGGCCGAAATCCCTCAAACGTCACGACGAAGTGGTGAGTTCAATCCAAAACGGTCTCTACATTTTAGAAAAGTACTTATGGGCCCAAAACGGACACCGTATGCAAAATTTACGCTCAATTTTCGCATGCCAACAATCCAAATACGCAAGTGCTCATTCTTCGAAAAATCGCTAAAATCCCTCATACGTCATGACGAAGCGGTGAGTTCAATCCAAAATGGTAGCCACATTTCCGAAAAGTACTTATGGGCCCAAAACGGACACCGTCTGCAAGAGTTACCCTCAAATTTCACATGCCGACAATCCAAATGCGCAAGTGCTCGTTCCTTGAAAAATCGGTAAAATCACTCATGCGTCATGACGAAGCGGTGAGTTCAATCCAAAATGGTAGCCACATTTCCCAAAAGTACTTGTGGGCCCAAAACGGACATTGTCTGCAAGAGTCACGCTCAATTCTTCGAACACCGGCAATCCAAGCTTTGTAAGTATGCAAGTGCTCGTTCTTTGAAAAATGGCCAAAATCCATCAAACGTCACGACGAAGTTGCGAGTTCAATCCAAAACGGTCGCTACATTTTCGAAAAGTACTTATGGGCCCAAAACGGACGCCGTCTGCAAAAGTTACGCTCAATTTTTTGCATGCCGACAATCCAAATACGCAAGTGCTCGTTCTTCGAAAAATCAGTAAAATCCCTCATGCGTCATGACGAAGTGGTGAGTTCAATCCAAAACGGTCACTACATTTTCGAAAAGTATTTATGGGCCCAAAACGGACACTGTCTGCAAAAGTCACGCTCAATTCTTGGAACACCGTCAATCCAAGCTTTGTAAGTATGCAAGTGCTCGTTCTTCGAAAAATGGACAAAATAACTCAAACGTCACGACGAAGTTGCGAGTTCAATCCAAAACGGTTGCTACATTTCCAAAAGTACTTATGGGCCGAAAACGGACATCGTCTGCAAAAGTTACGCTCAATTTTTCGCATGCTGACAATCCAAATACGCAAGGGCTCATTCTTCGATAAATGGCTAAAATCCCTCATATGTCATGACGAAGCGGTGAGTTCAATCCAAAATGGTAACCACATTTTCGAAAAGTACTAGTGGGCCCAAAACGGACACTGTCTGCAAAAGTCACGCTCAATTCTTCGAACGTCGGCAATCCAAGCGTTGTAAATATGCAACCGCTCGTTCTTCGATAAATGGCCGAAATCCCTCAAACGTCACGACGAAGTGATGAGTTCAATCCAAAACGGTCTCTACATTTTCGAAAAGTACTTATGGGCCCAAAACGGACACCGTCTGCAAAAGTTACGCTCAATTTTCGCATGCCAACAATCCAAATACGCAAGTGCTCGTTCTTCGAAAAATCGCTAAAATCCCTCATACGTCATGACGAAGCGGTGAGTTCAATCAAAAATGGTAGCCACATTTCCCAAAAGTACTTATGGCCCCAAAACGGACACCGTCTGCAAAAGTCACGCTCAATTCTTCGAACGCTGGCAATCCAAGCTTTGTAAGTATGCAAGTGCTCGTTCTTCGAAAAATGGCCAAAATCCCTCAAACTTCGCATGTCGACAATCCAAATACGCAAGTGCTTGTTCCTCGAAAAATTGGTAAAATCCCTCATGCGTCATGACGAAGCGGTGAGTTCAATCCAAAACGGTCACTACATTTCCAAAAAGTACGAATGGGCCTAAAACGGACACCGTCTGTAAAAGTCACGCTCAATTCTTCGAACACCGGCAATCCAAGCGTTGTAAATATGAAAGTGCTTGTTCTTCAAAAAAATGCCAAAATCCCTCAAACGTCACGACGAAGTTGCGAGTTCAATCCAAAACGGTCGTTACATTTTCGAAAAGTACTTATGGGCCCAAAACGGACACCGTTTGCAAAAGTTACGCTCAATTTTTTGCATGCCGACAATCCAAATACGTAAGTGCTCGTTCTTCGAAAAATCGGTAAAATCCCTCATGCGTCATGACGAAGTGGTGAGTTCTATCCAGAACGGTCACTACATTTTCGAAAAGTACTTATGGGCCCAAAACGGACACTGTCTGCAAAAGACACGCTCAATTCTTCGAACACCGGCAATCCAAGCTTTGTAAGTATGCAAGTGCTCGTTCTTTGAAAAATGGCCAAAATCCCTCAAACGTCACGACGAAGTTGCGAGTTCAATCCAAAACGGTCGCTACATTTTCGAAAAGTACTTATGGGCCCAAAACAGACACCGTCTGCAAAAGTTACGCTCAATTGTTCGCATGCCGACAATCCAAATATGCAAGTGCTCGTTCTTTGAAAAATCAGTAAAATCCCTCATACGTCATGACGAAGTGGTGAGTTCAATCCAAAATGGTCACTACATTTTCGAAAAGTACTTATGGGCCCAAAACGGACACTGTCTGCAAAAGTCACGCTCAATTCTTCGAACACCGGCAATCCAAGCTTTGCAAGTATGCAAGTGCTCGTTCTTCGAAAAATGGCCAAAATCCCTCAAACGTCACGACGAAATTGCGAGTTCAATCCAAAACGGTTGCTACATTTCCAAAAGTACTTATGGGCCCAAAACTGACACCGTCTGCATAGGTTACGCTCAATTTTTCGCGTACCGACAATCCAAATACGCAAGTGCTCATTCTTCAAAAAATGGCTGAAATCCCTCATACGTTATGACGAAGTGGTGAGTTCGATCAAAAATGGTAGCCACATTTCCGAAAAGTACTAATGCGCCCAAAACGGACACCGTCTGCAAAAGTCACGCTCAATTCTTCGAACGTCGGCAATCGAAGCGTTGTAAATATGCAAGCGCTCGTTCTTCGATAAATGGCCGAAATCCCTCAAACGTCACGACGAAGTGGTGAGTTCAATCCAAAACGGTCTCTACATTTTCGAAAAGTACTTATGGGCCCAAAACGGACACCGTCTGCAAAAGTTACGCTCAATTTTCGCATGCCAACAATCCAAATACGCAAGTGCTCGTTCTTCGAAAAATCGCTAAAATCCCTCATACGTCATGACGAAGCGGTGAGTTCAATCCAAAATGGTAGCCACATTTCCGAAAAGTACTTATGGGCCCAAAACGGACACCGTATGCAAAAGTCACGCTCAATTCTTCGAACGTCGGATATCCAAGCTTTGTAAGTGTGCAAGCGCTCGTTCTTCAAAAAATGGGCAAAATCCCTCAAACATCACGACGAAGTTGTGAGTTCAATCCAAAATGGTCGCCACATTTCCGAAAAGTACTTATGGGCCCAAAACGGACACCGTCTGCAAGAGTTACAATCAAACTTCGCATGTCGACAATCCAAATACGCAAGTGCTCGTTCCTCGAAAAATTGGTAAAATCCCTCATGCGTCACGACGAAGCGGTGAGTTCAAACCAAAACGGTCACTAAATTTCCAAAAATTATGAATGGGCCCAAAACGGACGCCGTCTGCAAAAGTCGCGCTGAATTCTTCGAACGCCGGCAATCCAAGCATTGTAAATATGCAAGTGCTCGTTCTTCGAAAAATGGCTGAAATCCCTCAAACATCACGACGAAGTTGTGAGTTCAATCCAAAACGGTCGCCACATTTTCGAAAAGTACTTCTGGGCCCAAAACGGACACCGTCTGCAAGAGTTACCCTCAAATTTCACATTCCGACAATCCAATTGCGCAAGTGCTCGTTCCTTGAAAAATCGGTAAAATCACTCATGCGTCATGACGAAGCGGTGAGTTCAATCCAAAATGGTAGCCACATTTCCCAAAAGTACTTATGGGCCCAAAACGGACACTGTCTGCAAGAGTCACGCTCAATTCTTCGAACACCGGCAATCCAAGCTTTGTAAGTATGCAAGTGCTCGTTCTTTGAAAAATGGCCAAAATCCATCAAACGTCACGACGAAGTTGCGAGTTCAATCCAAAACGGTCGCTACATTTTCGAAAAGTACTGATGGGCCCAAAACGGACACCGTCTGCAAAAGTTACGCTCAATTTTTCGCATGCCGACAATCCAAATACGCAAGTGCTCGTTCTTCGAAAAATCAGTAAAATCCCTCATGCGTCATGACGAAGTGGTGAGTTCAATCCAAAACGGTCACTGCATTTTCGAAAAGTACTTACGGGCCCAAAACGGACACTGTCTGCAAAAGTCACGCTCAATTCTTCGAACACCGCCAATCCAAGCTTTGTAAGTATGCAAGTGCTCGTTCTTTGAAAAATGGCTGAAATCCCTCAAACGTCACGACGAAGTTGTGAGTTCAATCCAAAACGTTCGCCACATTTCCAAAAAGTACTTATGGGCCCAAAACGGAACCGTCTGCAAGAGTTACACTCAATTTTTGCATGCCGACAATCCAAATACGCAAGTACTCATTCTTCAAAAAATTGGTAAAATCCCTCATGCGTCATGACGAAGCGGTGAGTTCAATCCAAAACGGTCACTACATTTCTGAAAAGTACTTATTGGCCCAAAACGGACACCGTCTGCATAAGTTACGCTCAATTTTTCGCATACCGACAATCCAAATACGCAAGTGCTCATTCTTCAAAAAATGGCTGAAATCCCTCATACGTTATGACGAAGTGGTGAGTTCGATCAAAACTGGTAGCCACATTTTCGAAAAGTACTAATGCGCCCAAAATGGACACCGTCTGCAAAAGTCACGCTCATTTCTTTGAACGCCGGCAATCCAAGCGTTGTAAATATGCAAGTGCTCGTTCTTCGAAAAATGGCAAAAATCCCTCAAACGTCACGACGAAGTGGTGAGTTCAATCCAAAACGGTCGCCACATTGTCGAAAAGTACTTATGGGCCCAAAACGGACACCGTCTGCAAGAGTTACACTCAATTTTCGCATGCCGACAATCCAAATACGCAAGTGCTCGTTCTTTGAAAAATCGGTAAAATCCCTCATGCGTCATGACGAAGCGGTGAGTTCAATCCAAAATGGTAACCACATTTCCGAAAAGTACTAATGGGCCCAAAACGGACACCGTCTGCAAAAGTCACGCTCAATTCTTCGAACGCCGGCAATCCAAGCTTTGTAAGTATACAAGTGCTCGTTCTTCGAAAAATGGCCAAAATCCCGCAAAAGTCACGACGATGTTGCGAGTTCAATCCAAAACGGTCGCTACATTTTCGAAAAGTACTTATGGGCCCAAAACGAACACCGTCTACAAAAGTTAAGCTCAATTTTTTGCATGCCGACAATCCAAATACGCAAGTGATCGTTCTTCGAAAAATCGCTAAAATCACTCATACGTCATGACTAAGCGGTGAGTTCAATCCAAAATGGTAGCCACATTTTCGAAAAGTACTAATGTGCCCAAAACGGACACCGTCTGCAAAAGTCACGTTCAATTCTTCGAACGTCGGCAATCCAAGCGTTGTAAATATGCAAGTGCACGTTCTTCGAAAATTGGCCGAAATCCCTCAAACCTCACGATGAAGTTGCGAGTTCAATCCAAAATGGTCGCTACATTTTCAAAAAGTACTTATGGGCCTAATACGGACACCGTCTGCAAAAGTTACGCTCAATTTTTCGCATGCCGACAATCAAAATATGCAAGTGCTCATTCTTTAAAAAATGGCTGAAATCCCTCATACGTTATGACGAAGCGGTGAGTTCAATCCAAAATGGTAGCCACATTTTCGAAAAGTACTAATGGGCCCAAAACAGACACCGTCTGCAAAAGTCACGCTCAATTCTTCGAACGCCGCCAATCCAAGCATTGTAATTATGCAAGTGCTCGTTCTTCGAAAAATGGCTGAAATCCCTCAAACATCACAACGAAGTTGCGAGTTCAATCCAAAACGGTCGCTACATTTTCGAAAAGTACTTATGGGCCCAAAACGGACACCGTCTGCAAAAGTCACGCTCAATTCTTCGAACGCCGGCAATCCAAGCTTTGTAAATATGCAAGTGCTTGTTTTTCGATAATTGGCTGAAATCCATCAAACGTCACTACGAAGTTGTGAGTTCAATCCAAAACGGTCGCCACATTTCTGAAAAGTACTTATGGGCCCAAAACGGATGCCGTCTGCAGGAGTTACACTCAATTTTCGCATGCCAACAATCCAAATAAGCAAGTGCTCATTCTTCAAAAAAAGGCTGAAATCCCTCATATGTTATGACGAAGCGGTGAGTTCAATTCAAAATGGTAGCCACATTTCCGAAAAGTACTAATGGGCCTAAAACGGACACCGTCTACAAAAGTCACGCTCAATTTTTCGAACGCCGGCAATCCATGCTTTGTAAGTATGCAAGTGCTCGTTCATCGAAAAATGGCCAAAATCCCTCAAACATCACGACGAAGTTGCGAGTTCAATCCAAAACGGACGCTACATTTTCGAAAAGTACTTATGGGCCCAAAATGGACACCGTCTGCAAAAGTTATGCTTAATTTTTCGCATGCCGACAATACAAATACGCAAGTGTTCATTCTTCGAAAAACGGCTGAAATCCCTCATACGTCATGACGAAGCAGTGAGTTCAATCCAAAATGGTAGCCACATTTTCGAAAGTACTAATGGGCCCAAAACGGACACCATCTGCAAAAGTCACGCTCAATTCTTCGAACGTCGGCAATCCAAGCATTGTAAATATGCAAGTGATCGTTCTTCAATAAACGGCCGAAATCCCTCAAACGTCACGACGAAGTGGTGAGTTCAATCCAAAATGGTCTCTACATTTTCAAAAAGTACTTATGGGCCCAAAACGGACATCGTCTGCAAAAGTTACGCTCAATTTTCGCATGCCGACAATCCAAATACGAAAGTTCTCGTTGTTCGAAAAATTGCTAAAATCCCTCATACGTCATGACGAGGCGGTGAGTTCAATCCAAAATGGTAGCGACATTTCTCAAAAGTACTTATGGGCCCAAAACGGACACCGTCTGCAAAAGACACGCTCAATTCTTCGAACGCCGGCAATCCAAGCTTTGTAAGTTTGCAAGTGCTCGTTCTTCGAAAAATGGCCAAAATCCCTCAAACGTCACGACGAAGTTGTGAGTTCAATCCAAAACGGTCACTACATTATCGAAAAGTACTTATGGGCCCAAAACGGACACCGTCTGCAAAACTTACGGTCAATTTTTCGCTTGCCGACAATCCAAATAAGCAAGTGCTCATTCTTCAAAGAATCGCTAAAATCCCGCATATGTTATGATAAAGCAGTGAGTTCAATCCAAAATGGTAGCCACATTTCCGAAAAGTACTAATGGGCCCGAAACGGACACCGTCTGCAAAAGTCACGCTCAATTCTACGAACGTCGGCAATCCAAGCGTTGTAAATATGCAGGTGCTCGTTCTTCGAAAAATGGCTGAAATCCCTCAAACGTCACGACGAAATTGTGAGTTCAATCGAAAACCGTCACTACTTTTCCGAAAAGTACTTATGGGCCCGAAACGGACACTGTCTGCAAGAGTTGCACTCAATTTTCACATGCCGACAATCCAAATACGCAAGTGCTCGTTCTTCGAAAAATTGGTAAAATCCCTCATGCGTCATGACGAAGCGGTGAGTTCAATCCAAAATGGTCACTACATTTTCGAATAGTACTTATGGGCCCAAACGGGCACCGTCTGCAAAAGTCACGCTCAAATTCTTCGAACGCCGGCAATCCAAGCTGTGTAATTCTGCAAGTGCTCGTTCTTCGAAAAATGGAAAAACGTCACGACGAAGTTGCTAGTTCAATCCAAAACGGATGCTACATTTCCGAAAGTACTTATGGGCCCAAAACGGACACTGTCTGCAAAAGTTACGCTCAATTTTTCGCATGCCGACAATCCAAATACGCAAGTACCCATTTTTCGAAAAATGGCTAAAATCCCTCATACGTCATGACGAAGCGGTGACTTCAATCCAAAATGGTAGCCACATTTCCGAAATGTACAAATGGGCCTAAAAATGGACACCGTCTGCAAAAGTTACGCTCAATTCTTCGAACGCCGTCAATCGAAGCGTTGTATATATGCAAGTGTTCGTTCTTCGAAAAATGGCCAAAATCCCTCAAACGTCACGACGAAGTGGTGAGTTCAATCCAAAATGGTCGCTACATTTTCGAAAAGTACTTATGGGCCCAAAACGGACACCGTCTGCAAAAGTCACGCTCAATTCTTCGAATGCCGGCAATCGAAGCTTTGTAAGTATGCAAGTGCTCGTTCTTCGAAAAATGGCCAAAATCCCTCAAACGTCACGACGAAGTTGCGAGTTCAATCCAAAACGGTTGCTACATTTTCGAAAGTACTTATGGGCCCAAAACTGACACCGTCTGCAAAAGTTACGCTCAATTTTTCGCATGTCGACAATCCAAATACGCAAGGGCTCGTTCTTTGAAAAATGGCTGAAATCCCTCATATCTCATGACGAAGCGGTGAGTTCAATCCAAAATGGTAACCACATTTCTGAAAAGTACTAATAGGCCCAAAACGGACACCGTCTGCAAAAGTCACGCTCAATTCTTCGAACTCCGGCAATCCAAGCTTTGTATGTATGCAAGTGCTCGTTCTTTGAAAAATGTTCGAAATCCCTCAAACGTCACGACGAAGTTGCGAGTTCAATCCAAAACGGTCGCTACATTTTCGAAAAGTACTTATGGGCCCATAACGGACACCGTCTGTAAAAGTTACGCTGAATTTTTCGTATGCCGACAATCCAAATAAGCAAGTGCTCATTCTTCAAAAAATGGCTGAAATCCCTCATATGTTATGACGAAGCGGTGAGTTCAATCCAAAATGGTAGCCACATTTCCGAAAAGTACTAATGGGCCCAAAACGGACACCGTCTACAAAAGTCACGCTCAATTCTTCGAACGCCGGCAATCCAAGCTTTGTAAGTATGCAAGTGCTCGTTCTTCGAAAAATGGCCAAAATCCCTCAAACGTCACGACGAAGTTGCGAGTTCAATCCAAAACGGTCGCTACATTTCCAAAAAGTACTTATGGGCCCAAAATGGACACCGTCTGTAAAAGTTATGCTCAATTTTTCGCATGCCGACAATCCAAATAAGCAAGTGCTCATTCTTCAAAAAATGACTGAAATCCCTCATATGTTATGACGAAGCGGTGAGTTCAATCCAAAATGGTAGCCACATTTCCCAAAAGTACTTATGGGCCCAAAACGGACACCGTCTGCAAAAGTCACGCTAAATTCTTCGAACGCCGGCAATCCATGCTTTGTAAGTATGCAAGTGCTCGTTCTTAGAAAAATGGCCAAATCCCTCAAACGTCACGATGAAGTTGCGAGTTCAATCCAAAACGGTCGCTACATTTTTGAAAAGTACTTATGGGCCCAAAATGGACACCGTCTGCAAAAGTTATGCTCAGTTTTTCGCATGCCGACAATCCAAATACGCAAGTGTTCGTTCTTCAAAATATGGCTGAAATCCCTCATACGTCATGACGAAGCGGTGAGTTCAATCCAAAATGGTAGCCACATTTCTGAAAAGTACTAATGGTCCCAAAATAGACAGCATCTGCAAAAGTCACGCTCAATTCTTCGAACGTCGGCAATCTAAGCGTTGTAAATATGCAAGTGATCATTCTTCGATAAATGGCCGAAATCCCTCAAACGTCACGACAAAGTGGTGAGTTCAATTCAAAATGGTCTCTACATTTTCGAAAAGGACTTATGGGCCAAAAACGGACACCGTCTGCAAAAGTTACGCTCAATTTTCGCATGCCGACAATCCAAATACGAAAGTGCTCGTTCTTCGAAAAATCGCTAAAATCCCTCATACGTCATGACTAGGCGGTGAGTTCAATCCAAAATGGTAGCCACATTTCCCAAAAATACTTATGGGCCCAAAACGGACACCGTCTGCAAAAGTCACGCTCAATTCTTCGAACGCCGGCAATCCAAGCTTTGTAAGTTTGCAAGTGCTCGTTCTTCGAAAAATGGCCAAAATCCCTCAAACGTCACGATGAAGTTGCGAGTTCAATCCAAAACGGTCGCTACATTATTGAAAAGTACTTATGGGCCCTAAACGGACACCGTCTGCAAAAGTTACGCTCAATTTTTCGCATGCCGACAATCCAAATAAGCAAGTGCTCATTCTTCAAAAAAGTGCTAAAATCCCTCATACATCATGACGAAGCGGTGAGTTCAATCCAAAATGGCAGCCACATTTCCGAAAAGTACTAATGGGCCTGAAACGGACACCGTCTGCAAAAGTCACGCTCAGTTCTTCGAACGCCGGCAATCCAAGCGTTGTAAATATGCAAGTGCTCGTTCTTCGAAAAATGGCTGAAATCCCTCAAACGTCACGACGAAGTTGTGAGTTCAATCCAAAACGGTCGCTACTTTTTCGAAAAGTACTTATGGGCCCAAAATGGACACCGTCTACAAGAGTTGCACTCGTTGCTTGGCACCTTGGAACCGGTCAGATTTTCTTCTGGCATGATTGTTGGATGGGCGAATCCACGTTGGCATCCCTATTTCCCCACAGACAGCACACATCTGCGAGGGTACATGATTTTTTTGACGACACTGGGTGGGATTTTGGACGATTATTACGGGCCCTTCCTTCTCACATGGCGGAACAGGTAGGGGCGACACCTTTATGTGAAGATGCCACGGACTGAATTGTTTGGAAAATTACTTCGGATGGTGACTTTACCACCAAATCAGCATGGCAACTAGTCCGTTCAGTTCGCCAGCCTCAGGACTCATATCGACTGCTGTGGAGCTCTATCTTGCCTACCACTATTTCATTCTTCTGCTAGAGACTGTGGCTGGATCTTATTCCAGTAGATGTTATTATTCAGAGGAGAATTGGATGTCAGTTGGCTTCTCGTTGTCAGTGTTGTTCCGAAATTGAGACTATCAATCATATTTTCACGAGCAGCAGCATCTTCGACCAGGTATGGCAGCACTTTGGAGACATCTTTCAGATACCTATGACTTCAGGGGAGGGGGTCAGACAGAGGTTCCAGAGATGGCGGTATTCTGGACAGCACGTTTACCGTGGACACATTCGTATTATCATTCCTCTACTGATATTTTGGTTTCTATGGACTGAGAGGAATGATACGAAACATAGAGGTATTCGTATGGTGGCCAGACGTATTATTTAGAGGGTCTACCGCATGATCTCCTTTCTTCATATGGGAGGACTATTCCAAGTTTAGCATTGGCGAGGAGATGTGACACTTGCACCCTTTTTTGGCATTTCTTTGACCCGTCCTCTCCCACCACCACCTATTATAGTTGTTTGGCACACTCCACCAGTTGGATCCTACAAGATCAACACTGATGGATGCGTCAAAGATGGATTTGCAAGTGGTGGAGGAATCATTAGGGACCACGCAGGATACTGTATCAGGGCATTCTCGGCATCATATGGCCCATGTTTCATTTTGGAGGCTAAACTCAGAGCCATACTAGATGGGCTTCTATTGGCCAGAGGACTTGGGATTTCAGCTATCTGGCTCGAGGCAGATTCAACATTGGCTATTCACTGCATTACCAAAGGTGGAGGACCATGGTCGATTCAGGGTATTCTTAGACAGATCAGAGACCTCATCTACTTCGATAGAGACACGGTTTCACACATCTACAGAGAAGGCAACCAGGTTGCTGATTCTCTTGCCACAGAAGGCTGGATTTATCGGCGCTATCTAGAGTATGGCCCACTAGAACTGTCTCAACATATTAGGGCGATAGTGCGGATCGACAGACATGGATTGCCCAGTTTTAGAGGTTCGTAATTTAGGCTATTCTTTATTGTATAGGGAAGTAGTACTTCCTCATTTATTGCTTTCATTTATTACATTCATTTGTTGCATCACTGCTTTTTGGAGGTCAGGTTCATGCCCCCTCCTTCCGTGTATTCTTGATCTTTATGAAATAAATATGGTTGGGGAACCCTTAAACCCCATCGACCTTCCTTGGTGGACCCTAAAAAGTCACTAAGGATGTGTGGATGTCTTTACCAAAAAAAAAACCCAAATACGTAAGTGCTCGTTCTTCGAAAAATTGGTAAAATCCCTCATGCGTCATGATGAAGCGATGAGTTAAATCCAAATGGTCACTACATTTTCGAATAGTACTTATGGGCCCAAAACGGGCACCGTCTGCAAAAGTCACGCTCAATTCTTCAAACGCCGGCAATCCAAGCTTTGAAAGTTTGCAAGTGCTCGTTCTTCGAAAAATGGACAAAATCCCTCAAACGTCACGACGAAGTTGCTAGTTCAATCCAAAACGGATGCTACATTTTCGAAAGTACTTATGGGCCTAAAACGGACACTGTCTGCAAAAGTTACGCTCAATTTTTCGCATGCCGACAATCCAAATACGCAAGTACCCATTTTTCGAAAAATGGCTAAAATCCCTCATACGTCATGACGAAGCGGTGAGTTCAATCCAAAATGGTAGCCACATTTTCGAAATGTACAAATGGGCCCCAAATGGACACCGTCTGCAAAAGTCACGCTCAATTCTTCGAACGCCGGCAATCCAAGCATTGTATATATGCAAGTGTTCGTTCTACGAAAAATGGCCAAAATCCCTCAAACGTCACGACGAAGTGGTGAGTTCAATCCAAAACGGTCGCTACATTTCCGAAAAGTACTTATGGACCCAAAACGGACATCGTCTGCAAAAGTCACGCTCAATTCTTCGAACGTCGGCAATCCAAGCTTTGTAAGTATACAAGTGCTCGTTCTTCGAAAAATGGCCAAAATCCCTCGAACGTCACGACGAAGTTGCGAGTTCAATCCAAAACGGTAGCTACATTTCCGAAAGTACTTATGGGCCCAAAACAGACACCGTCTGCAAAAGTTACGCTCAATTTTTCGCATGCCGACAATCCAAATACGCAAGGGCTCGTTCTTCGAAAAATGGCTAAAATACCTCATATCTCATGACGAAGCGGTGAGTTCAATCTAAAATGGTAGCCACATTTCCGAAAAGTACAAATGGGCCCAAAACGGACACCATCTGCAAAAGTCACGCTCAATTCTTCGAACGTCAGCAATCCAAGCGTTGTAAATATGCAAGTGCTCGTTCTTCGATAAATGGCCGAAATCCCTCAAACGTCACGACGAAGTGGTGAGTTCAATCCAAAACGGTCTCAACATTTTCGAAAAGTACTTATGGGCCCAAAACGGACACCGTCTGTAAAAGTTACGCTCAATTTTCGCTTGCCGACAATCCAAATACGAAAGTGGTCGTTCTTAAAAAAATTGCTAAAATCCCTCATACGTCATGACGAGGCGGTGAGTTCAATCCAAAATGGTAGCCACATTTCCCAAAAGTACTTATGGGCCCAAAACGGACACCGTCTGCAAAAGTCACGCTCAATTCTTCGGACGCTGGCAATCCAAGCTTTGTAAGTTTGCAAGTGCTCGTTCTTCGAAAAATGGCCAAAATCCCTCAAATGTCACGATGAAGTTGCGAATTCAATCCAAAACGGTTGCTACATTATCGAAAAGTACTTATGGGCCCAAAACGGACACCGTCTGCAAAAGTTACGCTCAATTTTTCGCATGCCGACAATCCAAATAAGCAAGTGCTCATTCTTCAAAAAATGGCTGAAATCCCTCATATGTTATGACGAAGTAGTGAGTTCAATCCAAAATGGTAGCCACATTTTCGAAAAGTACTAATGGGCCCAAAACGGACACCGTCTGCAAAAGTCACGCTCAATTCTTCGAACGCCGGCAATCCAAGCTTTGTAAGTATGCAAGTGCTCGTTCTTCGAAAAATGGCCAAAATCCCTCAAACGTCACGACGAAATTGCGAGTTCAATCCAAAACGGTCGCTACATTTCCGAAAAGTACATATGGGCCCAAAATGGACACCGTCTGCAAAAGTTATGCTCAATTTTTCGCATGCCGACAATCCAAATACACAAGTGTTCGTTCTTCGAAAAATGGCTGAAATCCCTCATACGTCATGACGAGGCGGTGAGTTCAATCCAAAATGGTAGTCACATTTTCGAAAAGTACTAACAGGCCCAAAACGGACACCGTCTGCAAAAGTCACGCTCAATTCTTTGAACGCTGGCAATCCAAGCTTTGTAAGTATGCAAGTGCTCGTTCTTCGAAAAATGGCCAAAATCCCTCAAACGTCACGACGAAGTTGCGAGTTCAATCCAAAACGGTCGCTACATTTTCGAAAAGTACTTATGGGCCCAAAATAGACACCGTCTGCAAGAGTTGAGCTCAATTTTCACACGCCGACAATCCAAATACGCAAGTGCTCATTCATCGAAAGATCGATAAATCCTTCATGTGTCATGATGAAGCCGTGAGTTCAATCCAAAATGGTCACTACATTTTCGAATAGTACTTATTGGCCCAAAACGGGCACCGTCCGCAAAAGTCACGCTCAATTCTTCGAACGCCGGCAATCCAAGCTTTGTAAGTTTGCAAGTGCTCGTTCTTCAAAAAATGGTCAAAATCCCTCAAACGTCACGACGAAGGGGTGAGTTCAATCCAAAACAGTCTCAACATTTTCGAAAAGTACTTATGGGCCCAAAACGGACACCGTCTGCAAAAGTTACGCTCAATTTTCGCATGCCGACAATCCAAATACGAAAGTGGTCGTTCTTCAAAAAATTGCTAAAATCCCTCATACGTCATGACGAGGCGGTGAGTTCAATCCAAAATGGTAGCCACATTTCCCAAAAGTACTTATGGGCCCAAAACGGACACCGTCTGCAAAAGTCACGCTCAATTCTTCGAATGCCGGCAATCCAAGCTTTGTAAGTTTGCAAGTGCTCGTTCTTCGAAAAATGGCCAAAATCCCTCAAACGTCACGGCGAAGTTGCGAGTTCAATCCAAAACGGTCGCTACATTTTCGAAAAGTACTTATGGGCCCAAAATGGACACCGTCTGCAAAAGTTATGCTCAATTTTTCGCATGCCGACAATCCAAATACGCAACTGTTCGTTCTTCGAAAAATGGCTGAAATCCCTCATACGTCATGACGAAGCGGTGAGTTCAATCCAAAATGGTAGCCACATTTTAAAAAAATGCACTAATGGGCCCAAAACGGACACCGTCTGCAAAAGCTATGCTCAATTCTTCGAACGCTGGCAATCCAAGCGTTGTAAATACGCAAATGCTCGTTCTTCAAAAAATGGCCGAAATCCCTCAAACGTCACAACGAAGTGGGGAGTTCAATCCAAAACGAACGCTACATTTTCGAAAAGTACTATGCGCCCAAAACGGACACCGTCTGCAAAAGTTACGCTCAATTCTTCGAACGTCGGAAATCCGAGCTTTGTAAGTATGCAAGTGCCCGTTCTTCGAAAAATGGCCAAAATTCCTCAAACGTCACGACGAAGTTGTGAGTTCAATCCAAAACGGTCGCTACAATTCCGAAAAGTACTTATGGGCCCAAAACGGACACCGTCTACAAAAGTTACTCTCAATTTTTTGCATGCCGACAATCCAAATACGCAAGGGCTCGTTCTTCCAAAAATGGCTGAAATCCCTCATACGTCATGACGAAGCACTGAGTTCAATCCAAAATGGTAACCACATTTTCGAAAAGTACAAATGGGCCAAAAACGGACACCGTCTGCAAAAGTCATGCTCAATTCTTCGAACGCCGGCAATCCAAGCGTTGTAAATATGCAAGTGCCCGCTCTTCGAAAAATGGCCGAAATCCCTCAAACGTCACGACGAAGTGGTGAGTTCAATTCAAAACGGTCGCTACATTTTCGAAAAGTACTTATGGGCCCAAAACGGACACCGTCTGCAAAAGTTACGCTCAATTTTTCGCATGACGACAATCCAAATACGCAGGGCTCGTTCTTCAAAAAATGGCTGAAATCCCTCATACGTCATGATGAAACGGTGAGTTTAATCCAAAATGGTAGCCACATTTTCGAAAAGTACTAATGGGCCCAAAACGGACACCGTCTGCAAAAGTCACGCTCAATTCTTCGAACGCCGGCAATCCAAGCGTTGTAAATATGCAAGTGCTCATTCTTCGAAAAATGGCCGAAATCCCTCAAATGTCACAACGAAGTGGAGAGCTCAATCCAAAACGGTCGCTATATTTCCAAAAAGTACTTATGGGCCCAAAACGGACACCGTCTGCAAAAGTCACGCTCAATTCTTCGAACGCCGGCAATCCAAGCGTTGTAAATATGCAAGTGCTCATTCTTCGAAAAATGGCCGAAATCCCTCAAATGTCACAACGAAGTGGTGAGTTAAATCCAAAATGGTCGATACATTTCCGAAAAGTACTTATGCGCCCAAAAAGGACACCGTCTACAAAAGTTACGTTCAATTTTTCGCATGCCGACAATCCAAATACGCAAGTGCTCGTTCTTCAAAAAATGGCTGAAATCCCTCATACGTCATGATGAAGAGGTGAGTTCAATCCAAAATGGTAGCCACATTTTTGAAAAGTACTAATGGGCCCAAAACGGACACCGTCTGCAAAAGTCACGCTCAATTCTTTGAACGCCAGCAATCCAAGCGTTGTAAATATGCAAGTGCTCGTTTCAAGAAAAATGGCCAAAATCCGTCAAACGTCACGACGAAGTGGTGAGTTCAATCCAAAATGGTCGCTACATTTTCGAAAAGTACTTATGGGCCCAAAACGGACACCGTCTACAAAAGTTACGTTCAATTTTTCGCATGTCGACAATCCAAATACGCAAGTGCTTATTCTTCGAAAAATGGCTGAAATCCCTCATACGTCATGACGAAGCGGTGAGTTCAATCCAAAATGGTAGCCACATTTTCGAAAAGTACTAATGGGCCCAAAAAGGACACCGTCTGTAAAAGTCACGCTCAATTCTTCGAACGCCGGCAATCCAAGCGTTGTAAATATGCAAGTGCTCATTCTTCGAAAATGGCCGAAATCCCTCAAACGTCACGACGAAGTGGTGAGTTCAATCCAAAACGGTCGCTACATTTTCGAAAAGCACTTATGGGCCCAAAACGGACACCGTTTGCAAAAGTTACGGTCAATTTTTTGCATGACGACAATCCAAATACGCAAGTGCTCGTTCTTTTAAAAATGGCTGAAATCCCTCAAACGTCATTACGAAGTGGTGAGTTCAATCCAAAATGGTAGCCACATTTCCGAAAAGTACTAATGGGCACAAAACGGACACCGTCTGCAAAAGTCACGCTCAATTTTTCGGACGCCGGCAATCCAAGCGTTGTAAATATGCAAGTGCTCATTCTTCAAAAAATGGCCAAAATCCCTCAAACGTCACGACGAAGTGCTGGGTTAAATCCAAAACGATCGCTACATTTTCGAAAAGTACTTATGGGCCCAAAACGGACACCGTCTGCAAAAGTTACGTTCAATTTTTCGCATGCCGACAATCCAAATACGTAAGTGCTCGTTCTTCGAAAAATGGCTGAAATCCCTCATACATCATGACGAAGCGGTGAGTTCAATCCAAAACGGTCGCTACATTTTCGAAAAGTACTTATGGGCCCAAAACGGACACCGTCTGCAAAAGTTACGTTCAATTTTTCGCATGCCGACAATCCAAATACGTAAGTGCTCGTTCTTCGAAAAATGGCTGAAATCCCTCATACATCATGACGAAGCGGTGAGTTCAATCCAAAATGGTAGCCACATTTTTGAAAAGTACTAATGGGCCCAAAACGGACACCGCCTGCAAAAGTCACACTCAATTCTTCGAACGCCGGCAATCCAAGCGTTGTAAATATGCAAGTACTCATTCTTCGAAAAATGGCCGAAATCCCTCAAACGTCACGACGAAGTGGTGAGTTCAATCCAAAACGATTTTCTACATTTCCTAAAAGTACTTATGGGCCCAGAACGGACACCGTCTGCAAAAGTTACGTTCAATTTTTCGCATGCCGACAATCCAAATACGCAAGTGCTCATCCTTCGAAAAATGGCTGAAATCCCTCATACGTCATCACGAAACGGTGAGTTCAATCCAAAACGGTAGCCACATTTCCGAAAAGTACTAATGGGCCCAAAACGAACACCGTCTGCAAAAGTCATGCTCAATTCTTCGAACGACGGCAATCCAAGTGTTGTAAATATGCAAGTGCTCTTTCTTCGAAAAATGGCCGAAATCCCTCAAACGTCATGACGAAGTTGCGAGTTCAATCCAAAACGGTCGCTACATTATGGAAAAGTACTTATGGGCCCAAAACGGACACCGTCTGCAAGAGTTGCACTCAATTTTCACATGCCGACAATCCAAATACGCAAGTGCTCATTCCTCAAAAAATGGCTGAAATCCCTCATATGTTATGACGAAGCGGTGAGTTCAATCCAAAATGGCAGCCACATTTCCGAAAAGTACCAATGGGTCCAAAACGGACACCGTCTGCAAAAGTCACGCTCAATTTTTCGAACGCCGGCAATCCAAGCTTGTAACTATGCAAGTGCTCGTTCTTCCAAAAATGGCTGAAATCCGTCAAACATCACGACGAAGTGGTGAGTTCAATTCAAAACGGTCGCTACATTTTCGAAAAGTACTTATGGGCCCAAAACGGACACCGTCTGCAAAAGTTACGCTCAATTTTTTGCATGCCGACAATACAAATACTTAAGTGCTCGTTCTTAGAAAAATTGGTAAAATCCCTCATGCGTCATGATGAAGTGGTGAGTTCTATCCAGAACGGTCACTACATTTTCGAAAAGTACTTATGGGCCCAAAATGAACACCGTCTGCAAAAGTTACGCTCAATTTTTCGCATGCCGACAATCCAAATACGCAAGTGCTCGTTCTTCGAAAAATGGCTGAAATTCCTCATATGTCATGATGAAGTGGTGAGTTCAATCCAAAATGGTAGCCACATTTTCGAAAAGTACTAATGGGCCCAAAACGGACACCGTTTGCAAATGTCACGCTCAATTCTTCGAACGCCGACAATCCAAGCGTTGTAAATATGCAAGTGCACGTTCTTCGAGAAATGGCTGAAATCCCTCAAACGTCACGATGAAGTTGCGAGTTTAATCCAAAACGGTTGCTACATTTCCGAAAAGTACTTATGGGCTCAAAATGGACACCGTCTGCAAAAGTTACGCTCAATTTTTCGCATGCCGACAATCGAAATACGCAAGTGCTCGTTTTTCCAAAAATTGCCGATATCCCTCATACGTCATGACGAAGTGGTAAGTTCAATCCAAAATGGTAGGCACATTTTCGAAAAGTACCAATGGGTCCAAAACGGACACCGTCTGCAAAAGTCGCGTTCAATTCTTCGAACGCCGACATTCCAAGCGTTGTAACTATGCAAGTGCTCGTTCTTCAAAAAATGGCCGAAATCCCTCAAACATCACGACGAAGTGGTGATTTCAATCCAAAACGGTCCCTACATTTTCGAAAAGTACTTATGGGCCCAAAATGGACACCGTCTGCAAAAGTTACGCTCAATTTTTCGCATGCCGACAATCCAAATACGCAAGTGTTCGTTTTTCGAAAAATGGCTAAAATCCCTCATACGACATGACGAAGCGGTGAGTTCAATCCAAAATGGTAGCCACATTTTCGAATAGTACTAATGGGCCCAAAACAAACACCGTCTGCAAAAGTCACGCTCAATTCTTCAAACGTCGGCAATCCACGCGTTGTAAATATGCAAGTGCTCGTTCTTCGATAAATGGCTGAAATCCCTCAAACGTCACGACAAAGTGATGGGTTCAATCCAAAATAGTCTCTACATTTTCGAAAAGTACTTATGGGCCCAAAACGGACACCGTCTGCAAAAGTTACGCTCAATTTTTCGCATGCCGACAATCCAAATACGCAAGTGCTCGTTCTTCAAAAAATCGCTAAAATCCCTCATACGTCACGACAAGGCGGTGAGTTCAATCCAAAATGGTTGCCACATTTCCGAAAAGTACTTATGGGCCCAAAACGGACACCGTCTGCAAAAGTCACGCTCAATTCTTCGAACGCCGACAATCCAAGCTTTGTAAGTATGCAAGTGCTCGTTCTTCAAAAAATGGCCAAAATCCCTCAAACGTCACGACGAAGTTGCGTGTTCAATCCAAAACGGTCGCTACATTTTCGAAAAGTACTTATGGGCCCAAAACGGACACCGTCTGCAAAAGTTACGCTCAATTTTTCGCATGCCGACAATCCAAATAAGCAAGTGCTCATTCTTCAAAAAATGGCTAAAATCCCTCATATGTTATGATGAAGGGGTGAGTTCAATCCAAAATCGTAGCCACATTTCCGAAAAGTACTAATGGGCCCAAAACGGACACCGTCTGCAAAAGTCACGCTCAATTCTTCGAACGCCGACAATCCAAGCTTTGTAAGTATGCAAGTGCTCGTTCTTCGAAAAATGGCTGATATCCCTCATACGTCATGACGAAGCGGTGAGTTCAATCCAAAATTGTAGCCACATTTCCGAAAAGTACTTATGGGCCCAAAACGGACAGCGTCTGCAAAAGTCAAGCTCAATTCTTCGAACGCCGGCAATCCAAGCTTTGTAAGTATGCAAGGGCTCGTTCTTCAAAAAATGGCCAAAATCCCTTAAACGTCACGACGAAGTTGCGAGTTCAATCCAAAACGGTCGCTACATTTTCGAAAAGTACTTATGGGCCCAAAACGGACACCGTCTGCAAACGTTACGCTCAATTTTTTGCATGCCGACAATCCAAATACGCAAGTGCTCCTTCTTCAAAAAATGGCTGAAATCCCTCATACGTTATGATGAAGCGGTGAGTTCATTCCAAAATGTTAGCCACATTTCCGAAAAGTACTAATGGGCCCAAAACGGACACCGTCTGCAAAAGTCACGCTATATTCTTCGAACGCCGACAATCCAAGCGTTGTAAATATGCAAGTGCTCGTTTTTCGAAAAATGGCTGAAATCCCTCAAACGTCACGACGAAGCGGTGAATTCAATCCAAAATGGTCGCTACATTTCTGAAGAGTACTTATGGGCCCAAAACAGACACTGTCTGCAAAAGTTACGCTCAATTTTCGCATGCCGACAATCCAAATACGCAGGTGCCCGTTCTTCGAAAAATCGCTAAAATCCCTCATGCGTCATGACGAAGCTGTGAGTTCAATCCAAAACGGTCACTACATTTCTGAAATGTACTTATGGGCCCAAAACGGACACCGTCTGCAAAACTCATGCTAAATTCTTCGAACGCCGGCAATCCGAGCTTTGTAAGTATGCAAGTGCTCGTTCTTCGAAAAATGGCCAAAATCCCTTAAACGTCACGACGAAGTTGCAAGTTCGATCCAAAACGGTTGCTACATTTCTGAAAGTACTTATGGGCCCCAAACAGACACCGTCTGCAAAAGCTACGCTCAATTTTTCACATGCTGACAATCCAAATACGCAAGTGCTAGTTCTTCAAAAAATGATTGAAATCCCACATACGTCATGACGAAGCGGTGAGTTCAATCCAAAATGGTAGCCACATTTTCGAAAAGTACTAATGGGCTCAAAACGGACGTTGTCTGCAAAATTCACGCTCAATTCTTCGAACGTCGGCACTCCAAGCGTTGTAAATATGCAAGTGCTCGTTCTTCGAGAAATGGCCAAAATCCCTCAAACGTCGTGACGAAGTTGCGAGTTCAATCCAAAATGGTCGCTACATTTCCGAAAAGTACTTATGGGCCCAAAACGGAAACTGTTTGCAAAAGTTACGCTCAATTTTTCGCATGCCGACAATCCAAATACGCAAGTGCTCATTCTTCGAAAAATGACAGAAATCCCACATACGTAATGACGAAGCGGTGAGTTCAATCGAAAATGGTAGCCACATTTCCCAAAAGTACTAATGGGCCCAAAATGGAAAACGTCTGCAAAAGACACACTCAATTCTTCGAACGCCGGAAATCCAAGCGTTGTAACTATGCAAGTGCTCGTTCTTCGAAAAATGGCCGAAATCCCTCAAACGTCACGACGAAGTGGTGAGTTCAATCCAAAACGGTCACTACATTTTCGAAAAGTACTTATGGGCCCAAAACGGACACCGTCTGCAAAAGTTATGCTCAATTTTTCGCATGCCGACAATCCAAATACGCAAGTGCTCGTTCTTCGAAAAATGGCTGAAATCCCTCATACGTCATGACGAAGTGGTGAGTTCAATCCAAAATGGTGGTCACATTTCCGAAAAGTACTAATGGGCCCAAAACGAACACCGTCTGCAAAACTCACGCTCAATTCTTTAAACGCCGGCAATCCAAGCGTTGTAAATATGCAAGTGCTCGTTCTTCGAAAAATGGCCAAAATCCCTCAAACTTCACGACGAAGTTGCGAGTTCAATCCAAAACGGTTGCTGCATTTTCGAAAAGTACTTGTGGGCCCAAAACGGACACCGTCTGTAAAAGTTACGCTCAATATTTCGAATGCCGATAATCCATATAATGCCGATAATCCATATACGCAAGTGCTCGTTCTTCAAAAAATGACCAAAATCCAACATACGTCATGACGAAGCGGTGAGTTCAATCCAAAATGGTAGCTACATTTTCGAAAAGTACTAATGGGCCCAAAATGGACACCGTCTGCAAAAGTCACGCTCAATTCTTCGAACACCGGCAATCCTAGTGTTGTAACTATGCAAGTGCTCGTTCTTCGAAAAATGGCCGAAATCCCTTAAACGTCACGACGAAGTGCTGAGTTCAATCCAAACGGTCGCTACATTTCCGAAAAGTACTTATGGGCCCAAAACGGACACCGTCTGCAAAAGCTACGCTCAATTTTTCGCATGCCGACAATCCAAATACGCAAGTGCTCCTTCTTGAAAAAATGGTTAAATCCCTCATACGTTATGACGAAGAGGTGTGTTCTGTCCAAAATGGTAGCCATATTTCCGAAAGGTACTAATGGGCCCAAAACGGACACCGTCTGCAAAACTCACGCTCAATTCTTCGAACGCCGTCAATCTAAACTTTGTAAGTATACAAGTGCCCGTTCTTCGAAAAATGGCCAAAATCCCTCAAACGTCACGACGAAGTTGCGAGTTCAATCCAAAACGGTCGCTACATTTTCGAAAAGTACTTATGGGCCCAAAACGGACACCGTCTGCAAAAGTTACGCTCAATTTTTCGCTTGCCGACAATCCTAAAACCCAAGTGCTCGTTCTTCGAAAATGGCTGAAATCCCTCATACGTCATGATGAAGCGGTGAGTTCAATCCAAAATGGTAGCCACATTTTCGAAAAGTACTAATGGGCACGAAACGGACACCGTCTGCAAAAGTCACGCTCATTTCTTCGAACGCCGGCAATCCAAGCGTTGTGAATAAACAAGTGCTCGTTCTTCGAAATATGGCCGAAATCCCTCAAACGTCATGACAAAATGGTGAGTTCAATCAAAAACGGTCGCTGCATTTCCGAAAAGTACTTATGGGCCCAAAACGGACACCGTTTGTAAAAGTTACGCTCAATTTTCGCATGCCGACAATCCAAATATGCAAGTGCTCGTTCTTCGAAAAATCGCTAAAATCCCTCATGCGTCATGACGAAGCACTGAGTTCAATCCAAAACGGTCACTACATTTCTGAAAAGTACTTATGGGCCCAAAACAAACACAATCTGCAAAACTCACGCTCAATGCTTCAAACGCCGGCAATCCAAGGTTTGTGAGTATTGAAGTGCTCGTTCTTCGAAAAATGGCCAAAATCCCTCAAACTTCACGACGAAGTTGCGAGTTCAATCCAAAACTGTCGCTACATTTCCGAAAAGTACTTATGGGCCCAAAACGGAAACCGTCTGCAAAAGTTACGCTCAATTTTTCGCATGCCGACGATCCAAATACGCAAGTGCTCATTCTTCAAAAAATGGCTGAAATCCCTCATACGTTATGATGAAGTGGTGAGTTCAATCCAAAATGGTAGCCACATTTTCGAAAAGTACTAATGGGCCCAAAACGGAAAACGTCTGCAAAAGTAACGCTCAATTTTTTGCGTGCCGACAATCCAAATACGCAAGTGCTCGTTCTTCAAAAAATGACTGAAATCCCTCATACGTTATGATGAAGTGGTGAGTTCAATCCAAAATGGTAGCCACATTTCCGAAAAGTACTAATGGGCCCAAAACGGACATCGTCTGCAAAAGTCATGCTCAATTCTTCGAACGCCGGCAATCCAAGAATTGTTAATATGCAAGTGCTCGTTCTTCGAAAAATGGCCAAAATCCCTCAAACGTCACGATGAAATTGCGAGTTCAATCCAAAATGGTCGCTACATTTTCCAAAAGTACTTATGGGCCCAGAACGGACACCGTCTGCAAAAGTTACGCTCAATTTCTCGCATGCCGACAATCCAAATACGCAAGTGCTCATTCTTCAAAAAATGGCTAAAATTCCTCATACGTTATGACGAAGCGGTGAGTTCAATCCAAAATGGTAGCCACACTTCCGAAAAGTACTAATGGGCCCAAAACGGACACCGTCTGCAAAACTCACGCTCAATTCTTTGAACGCCGGCAATCCAAGCGTTGTAAATATGCAAGTGATCGTTCTTCAAAAAATGGCCGAAATCCCTCAAACGTCGCAACGAAGTTGCGAGTTCAATCCAAAACGGTCGCTACATCTTCGAAAAGTACTTATGGGCCCAAAACGAACACCGTCTGCAAAAGTTACAATCAATTTTTCGCATGCCGACAATCCAAATACGCAAGTGCTCGTTCTTTGAAAAATGACTGAAATCCCTCATACGTCATGACGAAGTGGTGAGTTTAATCCAAAACGGTCACTACATTTCCGAAAAGTACTTACAAGCCCAAAATGGACACCGTCTGCAAAACTCACGCTCAATTCTTCGAACGCCAGCAATCCGAGCTTTGTAAGTATGCAAGTGCTCATTCTTCGAAAAATGGCCATTATCCCTCAAACGTCACGACGAAGTTGCGAGGGCAATCCAAAACGGTCGCTACATTTCCGAAAAGTACTTATGGGCCCAAAACGGACACCATCTGCAAAAGTTACGCTCAGTTTTTCGCATGCTGACAATCCAAATACCCAAGTGCTTGTTGTTCAAAAAATTGTTGAAATCCCTCATACCTCATGACGAAGCGGTGAGTTCAATCCAAAATGGTAGCCACATTTCCGAAAAGTACTAATGGGCCAAAAACGGACATCATCTGCAAAAGTCACGCTCAATTCTTCGAACGTCGGCAATCCAAGCGTTGTAAATATGCAAGTGCTCGTTCTTCAAAAAATGGCCGAAATTCCTCAAACGTCACGACGAAGTGGTGAGTTCAATCCAAAACGGTCGCTACATTTCTGAAAAGTACTTATGGGCCCAAAACGGACACCGTCTGCAAAACTCACGCTCAATGCTTCAATCGCCGACGATCAACGCATTGTAAGTATGCAAGTGCTCGTTCTTCTAAAAATGGCCAAAATCCCTCAAACGTCACGATGAATTTGCGAGTTCAGTCCAAAATGGTTGCTCCATTTTCGAGAAGTACTTATGGGCCCAAAATAGAAACCGTCTACAAAAGTTACGCTCAATTTTTTGCATGCCGACAATCCAAATACGTAAGTGCTCGTTCTTCGAAAAATGGCTGAAATCCCTCATACGTCATGACTAAGCGGTGAGTTAAATCCAAAATGGTGGCCACATTTCCAAAAAGTACTAATGGGCCCAAAACGGACACCGTCTGCAAAAGTCACGCTCAATTCTTCGAACGTCGACAGTCCAAGCGTTGTAAATACGCAAGTGCTCGTTCTTCAAAAAATGGCCGAAATCCCTCAAACGTCACGACGAAGCGGCGAGTTCAATCCAAAACGGTCGCTACATTTCCGAAAAGTACTTATGGGCCCAAAATGGACACTGTCCGCAAAAGTTATGCTCAATTTTTCGCATGCCTACAATCCAAATACGCAAGTGCTCATTCTTCGAAAAAATGGCTAAAATCCCTCATACATCCTGACAAAGCGGTGAGTTCAATCCAAAATGGTAGCCACATTTCCGAAAAGTACTAATGGGCCCAAAACGGACACCGTCTGCAAAACTCACGCTCAATTCTTTGAACGTTGGCAATCCAAGCTTTGTAAGTATGCAAGTGCTCGTTCTTCAAAAAATGGCTGAAATCCCTCAAACGTCATGACGAAGTTGCGAGTTCAATCCAAAACGGTCGCTGCATTTTCGAAAAGTACTTATGGGCCCAAAATGGACACCGTCTGCAGAAGTTACGCTCAATTTCCACAGGCCGACAATCCAAATACGCAAGTCCTCCTTCTTCGAAAAATCGCTAAAATCCATCATGTGTCATGATGAAGTGGTGAGTTCAATCCAAAACAGTCGCTACATTTCCGAAAAGTACTTATGGGACCAAATCGGATACCGTTTGCAAAACTCACGCTCAATTCTTGAACGCCGGCAGTCCAAGTGTTGTAATAATGCAAGTGCTCGTTCTTCCAAAAATGGCCGAAATCCCTTAAACATCACGACGAAGTGGTGAGTTCGATCCAAAACGGTCGCTACATTTCCGAAAAGTATTTATGGGCCCAAAACGGACACCGGCTGCAAAAGTTATACTCAATTTTTTGCATGCCGACAATCCAAATACGCAAGTGCTCGTTTTTTGAAAAATCGCCAAAATTCCTCTGATGTTATGACGAAGTGGTGAGTTCAATCCAAAACGGTCGCTACATTTTCGAAAAGTACTTATGGGCCCAAAATAGACATCGTCTGCAAAAGTCACGCTCAATTCTTCGAATGCCAGCAATCCAAGCGTTGTAAATATGCAAGTGCTCGTTCTTCAAAAAATGGCCGAAATCTCTCAAACATCACGATGAAGTGGTGAGTTCAATCCAAAATGGTCGCTACATTTTAGAAAAGTACTTATGGGCCCGAAACGAACACCGTTTGCAAAACTCAGGCTGAGTTCTTCGAACGCCGGCAATTCAAGCGTTGTAAATATGCATGTGCTCGTTCTTCAAAAAATGGCCGAAATCCCTCAAACGTCACGATGAAGTTGTGAGCTCAATCCAAAACTGTCGCTACATTTCCAAAAAGTACTTATGGGCCCAAAACAGACACCGTCGGCAAAACTCACGTTGAATTCTTCGAACGCCGACGATCCAAGAGTTGTAAATATGCAAGTGCTCGTTCTTCGAAAAATGGTTGAAATCCCTCAAACATCACGATGAAGTTGCGAGTTCAATACAAAAGGGTCGCTGCATTTTCGAAAAGTACTTATGGGCCCAAAACGGACGCAGTTTTCAAAAGTTACGCTCAATTCTTCGAACGATGACAATCCAAGCGCTCCAAATATGCAAGTGCTCATTCTTTCGAAAAATGGCCGAAATCCCTCATACATCACGACGAAGTTTTGAGTTCAATCCAAAATGGTCGCTACATTTCCAAAAAGTAATTATGGGCCAAAAACGGACACTGTGTACAAAAGTTACGCTCAATTCTTCGTACGCCGACTCTCCAAGCGTTCCAAATATGCAAGTGCTCATTCTTTCGAAAAATGGCCGAAATCCCTCAAACGTCACGACAAAGTGGTGAGTTAAATCCAAAAACGGTCGCTACATTTTCGAAAAGTACTTATGGGCCCAAAACGGACACCGTCCGCAAAAGTTACGCTCAATTTTTCGCATGCCGACAATCCAAATACGCAAGTGCTCGTTCTTCGAAAAATCACCAAAATCCCTCATGCAGAATGACGAAGCGGTGAGTTCAATCCAAAACGGTCGCTACATTTCCAAAAAGTACTTATGGGCCCAAAACGGACACCGTCGGCAAAAGTTACGCTCAATTTTTCGCATGCCGACAATCCAAATACGCGAGTGCTCGTTCTTCGAAAAATTGCCAAAATCCCTCATGCATCATGACGAAGCGGTGAGTTAAATCCAAAACGGTCGCTACATTTCTGAAAAGTACTTATGGGCCCAAAACGGACACCGTTTGCTAAACTCACGCTCAATTCTTCGAACGCCGGCAATCCAAGCGTTGTAAATATGCAAGTGCTCGTTCTTCAAAAAATGGCTGAAATCCGTCAAACGTCACGATGAAGTGGTGAGTTCAATCCAAAACGGTCGCTACATTTTCGAAAAGTACTTATGGGCCCAAAACGGACACCGTCTGCAAAACTCACGCTGAATTCTTCGAACGCCGACAATCCAGGCGTTGTAAATATGCAAGTGCTCGTTCTTCGAAAAATGGTTGAAATTCCTCAAACGTCACGACGAAGTTGTTAGTTCAATCCAAAAGGGTCGCTGCATTTTCGAAAAGTACTTATGGGCCCAAAACGGACACCGTCTGCAAAACTCACGCTGAATTCTTCGAACGTCGACAATCCAAGCGTTGCAAATATGCAAGCGCTCATTCTTTCGAAAAATGACTAAAATCCCTCATACATCACAACGAAGTTTTGAGTTCAATCCAAAACGATCGCTACATTTCCAAAAAGTAATTATGGGCCAAAAACGGACACCGTGTGCAAAAGTTACGCTCAATTCTTCGTACGCTGACTCTCCAAGCGTTCCAAATATAAAAGTGCTCATTCTTTTGAAAAATGGTCGAAATCCCTCAAACGTCACGATGAAGTGGTGAGTTAAATCCAAAACGATCGCTACATTTCCGAAAAGTACTTATGGGGCCAAAACGGACCACGTCTGCAAAAGTTATGCTCAATTTTTCGCATGCCGACAATCCAAATACGCAAGTGCTCGTTCTTTGAAAAATTGCCAAAATCCCTCAAGCAGCATGACAAAGCGGTGAGTTCAATCCAAAACGATCGCTACATTTTCGAAAATATGGGCCCAAAACGGACACCGTCGGCAAAAGTAACCCTCAATTTTTCGCATGCCGACAATCCAAATACGCAAGTGCTCGTTCTTCAAAAAATTGCCAAAATCCCTCATGCATCATGACGAAGTGGTGAGTTTAATCCAAAACGGTCGCTACATTTTCGAAAAGTACTTATGGGCCCAAAACGGACACCGTTTGCAAAACTCACGCTCAATTCTTCGAACGTCGGCAATCCAAGCGTTGTAAATATGCAAGCGCTCTTTTATTTCGAAAAATGGCTGAAATCCCTCAAACGTCACGATAAAGTGGTGAGTTCAATGCAAAACGGTCGCTACATTTCCGAAAAGTACTTATGGGCCCAAAACGGACAACGTCTGCAAAGCTCACACTCAATTCTTCGAACGCCGGCAATCCAAGCTTTGTAAGTATGCAAGTGCTCGTTCTTCAAAAAATGGCCGAAATCCCTCGATCATCACGACGAAGTGGTGAGTTCAATCCAAAACGGTCGCTACATTTCCGAAAAGTACTTATGGGCCCAAAACGGACCACGTCTGCAAAAGTTACTCTAAATTTTCGCATGCCGACAATCCAAATACGCAAGTGCTCGTTTTTCGAAAAATTGCTTAAATCCCTCATATGTCATGACGAAGCGGTGAGTTCAATCCAAAACGGTCACTACATTTCCAAAAAGTACTTATGGACCCAAAACGGACACCGTCTGCAAAACTCACGCTGAATTTTTTGCATCCCGACAATCCAAATACGCAAGTGCTTGTTCTTCAAAAAATCACCAAAATCCCTCATGCGTCATGACGAAGCCGGGAGTTCAATCCAAAACGGTCGCTACATTTCCGAAAAGTACTTATGGGCCCAAAATGGACACCGTCTGCAAAAGTTACGCTCAATTTTTCGCATGCCGACAATCCAAATACGCAAGTGCTCGTTCTTCAAAAAATCACCAAAATCCCTCATGCGTCATGATGAAACCGGGAGTTCAATCCAAAATGGTCGCTACATTTCCGAAAAGTACTTATGGGCCAAAAACGGACACCGTCGACAAAAGTTACCCTCAATTTTTCGCATGCCGACAATCCAAATACGCAAGTGCTCGTTCCTCGAAAAATTTCCAAAATCCCTCATGCATCATGTGGAAGCGGTGAGTTCAATCCAAAATAGTCGCTACATTTCCGAAAAGTACTTATGGGCCCAAAACGGACACCGTTTGCAAAACTCACGCTCAATTCTTCAAACGCCGGCAATCCAAGCGTTGTAAATATGGAATTGCTCGTTCTTCAAAAAATGGATGAAATCCCTCATACGTCACGATGAAGTGGTGAGTTCAATCCAAAACGGTCGCTACATTTTCGAAAAGTACTTATGGGTCCAAAACGGACATCGTTTGCAAAACTCAGGCTGAATTCTTCGAACGTCGGCAATCCAAGCGTTGTAAATATGCAGGTGTTCGTTCTTCAAAAAATGGCCGAAACCCCTCAAATGTCACGATGAAGTTGTGAGTTCAATCCAAAATGATCGTTACATTTACGAAAAGTACTTATGGGCCCAAAACGGACACCGTTTGCAAAACTCACGGTGAATTCTTCGAACGCCAGCAATCCAAGCGTTGTAAATATGCAAGTGCTCGTTCTTCGAAAATTCGCTGAAATCCCTCAAACGTCACGACGAAGTTGCGAGTTCAATCCAAAAGGGTCGCTGCATTTTCGATAAGTACTTATGGGCCCGAAACGGACGCTGTTTTCAAAAGTTACGCTCAATTCTTCGAACACCGACAATCCAAGCGCTCCAAATATGCAAGTGCTCATTCTTTCAAAAAATGGCTGAAATCCCTCAAATGTTACGACGAAGTGGTGAGTTCAATCCAAAACGGTCGCCACATTTTCGAAAAGTACTTATGGGCCCAAAACGAACACCGTCTGCAAAAGTTACGCTCAATTTTCGCATGCCGATAATCCAAATACGCAAGTGCTCTTTTTTCAAAAAATCGCCAAAACGGACGCCGTCCGCAAAAGTTACGCTCAATTTTTCGCATGCCGACAATCCAAATACGCAATGCTCGTTCTTTGAAAAATTGCCAAAATCCCTCATGCATCATGAGGAAGTGGTGAGTTCAATCCAAAACGGTCGCTACATTTCCGAAAAGTACTTATGGACCCAAAACGGACACCGTCTGCAAAACTCACGCTCAATTCTTCGAACGCCGGCAGTCCAAGCGTTGTAAATATGCAAGTGCTCGTTCTTCAAAAAATGGCCAAAATCCTTCAAACGTCACGATGAAGTGGTGAGTTCAATCCAAAATGGTCGCTACATTTCCGAAAAGTACTTATGGGCCCAAGACGGACACCGTCTACAAAAGTTACGCTCAATTTTTCGCATGCTCACAATCCAAATACGCAAGTGCTCGTTCTTCAAAAAATCGCCAAAATCCCTCATGCGTCATGACGAAGCAGTGAGTTCAATCCAAAATGGTCACTACATTTCCGAAAAGTACTAATGGGCCCAAAACAGACACCGTCTGCAAAAGTCACGCTCAATTCTTCGAACGTCGGCAATCCAAGCGTTGAAAATATGCAAGTGCTCGTTCTTCGAAAAATGGCTGAAATCCCTCAAACGTCATGACGAAGTGGTGAGTTCAATCCAAAATGGACGCTACATTTTTGAAAAGTACTTATGGGCCCAAAACGGGCACCGTCTGCAAAAGCTACTCTCAATTTTCGCGTGCCGACAATCCAAATACGCAAGTGCTCGTTCTTTGAAAAATCGCTTAAATCCCTCATACGTCATAACGAATTGGTGAGTTCAATCCAAAACGGTCACTACATTTCCCAAAAGTACTTATGGGCTCAAAATGGACACCGTCTGCATAAGTTACGCTCAATTTTCGCATGCCGACAATCCAAATACGCAAGTGCTCGTTCTTCAAAAAATCACCAGAATCCCTCATGCATCATGACGAAGCGGGGAGTTCAATCCAAAACGGTCGCTACATTTTCGAAAAGTACTTATGGGCCCAAAACGGACACCGTCGGCAAAAGTTACGCTCAATTTTTCGCATGCCGACAATCCAAATACGCAAGTGCTCGTTCTTCGAAAAATTGCCAAAATCCCTCATGCATCATGACGAAGCGGTGAGTTCAATCCAAAACGGTCGCTACATTTTTGAAAAGTACTTATGGGCCCAAAACGGACACCGTTTGTAAAACTCACGCTCAACTCTTCGAACGTCGGCAATCCAAGCGTTGTAAATATGCAAGTGCTCCTTCTTCAAAAAATGGCTAAAATCCCTCAAACGTCACGATGAAGTGGTGAGTTCGATCCAAAACGGTCGCTACATTTTCGAAAAGTACTTATGGGCACAAAACGGACACCGTTTGCAAAACTCAAGCTGAATTCTTCGAACGCCGGCAATCCAAACGTTGTAAATATGCATGTGCTCGTTCTTCAAAAAATGGCCGAAATCCCTCAAACGTCACGACGAAGTGGTGAGTTTAATCCAAAATGGACGCTACATTTTTGAAAAGTACTTATGGGCCCAAAACGGGCACCGTCTGCAAAAGTTACTCTCAATTTTCGCGTACCGACAATCCAAATACGCAAGTGCTCGTTCTTCGAAAAATCGCTTAAATCCCTCATACGTCATAATGAAGCGGTGAGTTCAATCCAAAACGGTCACTATATTTCCAAAAAGTACTTATGGGCCCAAAACGGACACCGTCTGCAAAAGTTACGCTCAATTTTTCGCATGTCGACAATCCAAATACGCAAGTGCTCGTTCTTCAAAAAATAGCTAAAATTCCACATACGTCATGACGAAGCGGTGAGTTCAATCCAAAATGGTCGCTACATTTCCGAAAATTACTAATGGGCCCAAAACGGACACCGTCTGCAAAGGTCACGCTCAATTCTTCCAACACCGGCAATCCAAGCGTTGTAAATATGCAAGTGCTCATTCTTTTAAAAATGGTCGAAATCCCTCAAATGTCATGATGAATTTGTGAGTTCAATCCTAAATGGTCGCTACATTTCCGAAAAGTACTTATGGGCCCAAAATGGACATCGTATGCAAAAGTTACGCTCAATTTTTCGCATGCCGACAATCCAAATACGCAAGTGCTCATTTTTCAAAAAATCGCCAAAATTCCTCTTACGTTACGACTAAGTGGTGAGTTCAATCCAAAACGGTCGCTACATTTTCGAAAAGTACTTATGGGCCCAAAACGGACGCCATCTGCAAAAGTTACGCTCAATTTTCGCATGTCGACAATCCAAATACGCAAGTGCTCATTCTTCGAAAAATCGTTAAAATCCCTCATACATCATGACGAAGCGGTGAGTTCAATCCAAAACGGTCCCTACATTTCCGAAAAGTACTTATGGGCCCAAAACGGACACCGTCTGCAAAACTCACGCTCAATTCTTCGAACGCCGGCAATCCAAGCTTTGTAAGTATGCAAGTGCTCATTCTTCGAAAAATGGCTGAAATTCCTCAAACGTCACGACGAAGTTGCGAGTTCAATCCAAAACGGTCGCTACATTTCCGAAAAGTACTTATGGGCCCAAAACGGACACCGTCTGCAAAACTCACGCTCAATTCTTCGAACGCCGGCAATCCAAGCTTTGTAAGTATGCAAGTGCTCATTCTTCGAAAAATGGCTGAAATTCCTCAAACGTCACGACGAAGTTGCGAGTTCAATCCAAAACGGTCGCTACATTTCCGAAAAGTACTTATGGGCCCAAAACGGACACCGTCTGCAAAACTCACGCTCAATTCTTCGAACGCCGGCAATCCAAGCTTTGTAAGTATGCAAGTGCTCATTCTTCGAAAAATGGCTGAAATTCCTCAAACGTCACGACGAAGTTGCGAGTTCAATCCAAAACGGTCGCTACATTTCCGAAAAGTACTTATGGGCCCAAAACGGACACCGTCTGTAAAACTCACGCTGAATTCTTCGAACGCCGGCAATCCAAGAGTTGTAAAAATGCAAGTGCTCGTTCTTCAAAAAATGGTCAAAATCCTTCAAACGTCACGACGAAGTGGTGAGTTCAATCCAAAATGGTCGCTACATTTTCGAAAAGTAATTATGGGCCCAAATCGGACACCGTCTGCAAAAGTTACTCTCAATATTCGCATGCCGACAATCCAAATACGCAAGTGCTCGTTCTTCGAAAAATCACTTAAATCCCTCATGCGTCATGACGAAGAGGTCTGTTCAATCCAAAACGATCACTACATTTTCGAAAAGTACTTATGGGTCCAAAACGAACCCCGTCTGCAAAACACATGCTCAATTCTTCGAGCGCCGGCAATCCAAGCTTTGTAAGTATGCGAGTGCTCATTCTTCGAAAAATGGATGAAATCCCTCAAACGTCACGACGAAGTATTGAGTTCAATCCAAAACGATCGCTACTTTTCCGAAAAGTACTTATGGGCCCAAAACGGATACCGTCTGCAAAAGTTACGCTCAATTTTTCGCATGCCGACAATCCAAATACGCAAGTACTTGTTCTTCAAAAAATAGCCAAAATTCCTCATACGTCATGACTAAGCGGTGAGTTCAATCCAAACTGGTCGCTACATTTCCAAAAACCACTAATGGGCCCAAAACGGACACCGTCTGCAAAGGTCACGCTCAATTCTTCCAACACCGGCAATCCAAGCGATGTAAATATGCAAGTGCTCGTTCCTCGAAAAATGGTCGAAATCCCTCAAACGTCATGACGAAGTTGTGAGTTCAATCGTAAACGGTCGCTACATTTCCGAAAAGTACTTATGGGCCCAAAATGGACATCGTATGCAAAAGTTACGCTCAATTTTTCGCATACCGACAATCCAAATACGCAAGTGCTCATTTTTCAAAAAATCGCCAAAATTCCTCTTACATTATGACGAAGTGGTGAGTTCAATCCAAAACGGTTGATACATTTTCGAAAAGTACTTATGGGCCCAAAACGGACGCCGTCTGTAAAAGTTACGCTCAATTTTCGCATGCCGACAATCCAAATATGCAAGTGCTCATTCTTCAAAAAATCGCGAAAATCCCTCATGCGTCATAACGAAGCGGTGAGTTCAATCCAAAACGGTCACTATATTTTCGAAAAGTACTTATGGGCCCAAAACAGACACCGTCTCCAAAACTCACGCTCAATTCTTCGAACGCCGGCAATCCAAGCTTTGCAACTATGCAAGTGCTTGTTCTTCGAAAAATGGCTGAAATTCCTCAAACGTCACGACGAAGTTGCGAGTTCAATCCAAAACGGTCGCTACATTTCTGAAAAATACTTATGGGCCCAAAACGGACACTGTCTGCAAAACTCATGCTGAATTCTTCGAACGCCGGCAATCCAAGCGTTGTAATTATGCAAGTGCTCGTTCTTCAAAAAATTGCCAAAATCCCACAAACGTCACGACGAAGTGGTGAGTTCAATAAAAAACGATCGCTACATTTCCGAAAAGTACTTATGGGACCAAAATGGACACCGTCTGCAAAATTTACGCTCAATTTTCGCATGCCGACAATCCAAATACGCAAGTGCTCGTTCCTCGAAAAAGCGCTAAAATCCCTCACGCATCATGACGAAGCGGTGAGTTCAATCCAAAACGGTCCCTACATTTTTGAAAAGTACTTATGGGCCCAAAACGGACACCATCTGCAAAACTCACGCTCAATTCTTCGAACGCCGGCAATCTAAGCTTTGTAAGTATGCAAGTGCTCGTTCTTCGAAAAATGGCTGAAATTCCTCAAACGTCACGACGAAGTTGCGAGTTCAATCCAAAACGGTCGCTACATTTCTGAAAAGTACTTATGGGCCCAAAACGGACACTGTCTGCAAAACTCATGCTGAATTCTTCGAACGCCGGCAATCCAAGCGTTGTAAATATGCAAGTGCTCGTTCTTCAAAAAATGGCCGAAATCCTTCAAACGTCATGACGAAGTGGTGAGTTCAATCCAAAACGGTCGCTACATTTCCGAAAAGTAATTATGGGCCCAAATCGGACACCGTCTGCAAAAGTTACTCTCAATTTTCGCATGCCGACAATCCAAATACGCAAGTGCTCATTCTTCAAAAAATTGCTTAAATCCCTCATGCGTCATGACGAAGCGTTGTGTTCAATCCAAAATGGTCACTACACTTTCGAAAAGTACTTATGGGCCGAAAACGAACCCCGTCTACAAAACACACGCTCAATTCTTTGAACGCCGGCATTCCAAGCTTTATAAGTATGCAAATGCTCGTTCTTCGAAAAATGGCTGAAATCCCTCAAATGTCACGACGAAGTTGTGAGTTCAATCCAAAACGGTCGCTACATTTTCGAAAAGTACTTATGGGCCCATAACGGACACCGTCTGCAAAACTCACACTCAATTCTTCGAACGCCGGCAATCCAACGTTGTAAATATGCAATTGCTCATTCTTCAAAAAATGGTTGAAATCCCTCAAACGTCATGACGAAGTGGTGAGTTCAAACCAAAACGGTCGCTACATTTTCGAAAAGTACTTATGGGCCCAAAACGGACACCGTCTGCAAAAGTTACACTCAATTTTCGCATGCCGACAATCCAAATACGCAAGTGCTCGTTTCTCAAAAAATCGCTAAAATTCCACTTACGTTATGACGAAGTGGTGAGTTCAATCAAAAACGGTCACTACATTTTCGAAAAATAATGATCGGCCCAAAACGCACGACGTCTGCAAAAGTTACGCTCAATTTTTCGAATGCCGACAATCCAAATACGCAAGTGCTTGTTCTTTGAAAAATTGCCAAAATAGCTCATGCATCATGACGAAGCGGTGAGTTCAATCCAAAATGGTCGCTACATTTTCGAAAAGTACTTATGGGCCCAAAACGAATACCATTTGTAAAACTCACGCTCAATTCTTCGAACGTCGGCAGTCCAAGCGTTGTATGTATGCAAGTGCTCTTTCTTCAAAAAATGGCTGAAATCCCTCAAACGTCACGACGAAGTTGGGAGTTCAATCCAAAATGGTCGCTACATTTCCGAAAAGTACTTATGGGCCCAAAACGGACACCGTCTGCAAAACTCACGTTGAATTCTTCGAACGCCGACAATCCAAGCGTTGTAAATATTCAAGTCTCATTCTTCGAAAAATGGCTGAAATCCTTCAAACGTAACGACGAAGTGGTGAGTTCAATCCAAAACGGTCGCTACATTTTTGAAAAGTACTTATGGGCCCAAAACGGACACCGTTTGAAAAACACATGCTCAATTTTTCGAACGCCGGCAACCCAAGCGTTATAAGTATGCAAGTGCTCGTTCTTTGAAAAATGGCTGAAATCCCTCAAACGTCACGACGAAGTATTGAGTTCAATCCAAAACGGTCGTTACTTTTCCGAAAAGTACTTATGGGCCAAAAACGGATACCGTCTGCAAAAGTTACGCTCAATTTTTCGCTTGCCGAGAATCCAAATACGCAAGTGCTCGTTCTTCAAAAAATAGCTAAAATTCCTCATACGTCATGACGAAGCGGTGAGTTCAATCCAAATGGTCGCTACATTTCCAAAAATTACTAATGGGCCCAAAACGGACACCGTCTGCAACGGTCACGCTCAATTCTTCCAACACTGGCAATCCAAGCGTTGTAAATATGCAAGTGCTCGTTCTTCGAAAAATGGTCAAAATCCCTCAAACGTCACGATGAAATTGTGAGTTCAATCCTAAACGGTCGTTACATTTCCGAAAAGTACTTATGGGCCCAAAACGGACATCGTATGCAAAAGTTACACTCAATTTTTCGCATGCCGACAATCCAAATACGCAAGTGCTCATTTTTCAAAAAATTGCCAAAATTCCTCTTACGTTATGATGAAGTGGTGAGTTCAATCCAAAACGGTCGCTACATTTTCGAAAAGTACTTATGGGCCCAAAACGGACGCCGTCTGCAAAAGTTACGCTCAATTTTCGCATGCCGACAATCCAAATACGCAAGTGCGCGTTCTTCGAAAAATCGCTAAAATCGCTCATGCGTCATGACGAAGCGATGAGTTCAATCCAAAACGGTCGCTACATTTCCGAATAGTACTTATGGGCCAAAAACGGACACCGTCTACAAAACTCACGCTGAATTCTTCGGACGTCGGCAGTCCAAGCGTTGAAAATATGCAAGTGCTCATTCTTCAAAAAATGGCCGAAATCCTTCAAACGTGACGACGAAGTGGTGAGTTCAATCCAAAACGGTCGCTACATTTCCAAAAAGTACTTTTGGGCCCAAAACGGACACCGCCTACAAAAGTTACGCTCAATTTTCGCATGCTGACAATCCAAATACGCAAGTGCTCGTTCTTCGAAAAATTGCTAAAATCCCTCATGCATCAAGATGAAGTGGTGTGTTCAATCCAAAACGGTCCCTACATTTTCGAAAGGTACTTATGGGCCCAAAACGGACACCGTCTGCAAAGGTCACGCTCAATTCTTCCAACACCGGCAATCCAGGCGTTGTAAATATGCAAGTGCTCGTTGTTCAAAAAATGGCTGAAATCCCTCAAACGTCACAACGAAGTTGCGAGTTCAACCCAAAACGGCCGCTACATTTCCGAAAAGTACTTATGGGCCCAAAACGGACATCGTATGCAAAAGTTACGCTCAATTTTTCGCATGCCGACAATCCAAAGACGCAAGTGCTCGTTCTTTGGAAAATTTCCAAAATCCCTCATGCATCATAACGAAGCGGGGGGTTCAATCCAAAATGGTCGCTACATTTTCGAAAAGTACTTATTGGCCCAAAACAGATACGATTCGCAAAACTCACGCTCAATTTTTCAAACGCCGACAGTCCAAGGATTGTAAGTATGCAAGTGCTCGTTCTTCGAAAAATGGCTGAAATCCCTCAAACGTCGCGATGAAGTTGCGAGTTAAATCCAAAATGGTCGCCACATTTTCGAAAAGTACTTATGGGCCCAAAACGGACACCGTCTACAAAACTCGTGCTGAATTCTTCGAACGTCGGCAATCTAAGCGTTGAAAATACGCAAGTGCTCGTTCTTTGAAAAATGGCCCAAATCCTTGAAACGTGACGACGAAGTGGTGAGTTCAATCCAAAACGGTTGCTACATTTTCGAAAATTACTAACGGACCAAAACGGATACCGTCTGCAAAAGTTACGCTCAATTTTCGCATGCCGACAATCCAAATACGCAAGTGCTCGTTCTTCGAAAAGTCGCTAAAATCCCTCATGCATCATGATGAAGCGGTGAGTTCAATCCAAAACGGTCCCTACATTTTCGAAAAGTACTTATGGGCCCCAAACGGACACCGTCTGCAAAGGTCACGCTCAATTTTCGCATGCCGACAATCCAAATACGCAAGTGGTCGTTCTTCAAAAAATCTCTAAAATCCCTCATGCATCATGACGAAGCGGTGAGTTCAATCCAAAACGGTTGCTACATTTTCGAAAAGTACTTACGGACCCAAAACGGAGACCGTCTGCAAAAGTTGCGCTCAATTTTCGCATGCCGACAATCCAAATACGCAAGTGCTCGTTCTTCGAAAAGTCTCTAAAATCCCTCATGCATTATGATGAAGCGGTGAGTTCAATCCAAAACGGTCCCTACATTTTCGAAAAGTACTTATGGGCCCCAAACGGACACCGTCTGCAAAGGTCACGCTCAATTTTCGCATGCCGACAATCCAAATACGCAAGTTCTCATTCTTCAAAAAATCGTTAAAATCCCTCATGCATCATGATGAAGCGGTGAGTTCAATCCAAAACGGTCGCTACATTTTCGAAGAGTACTTATGGGCCCAAAACGGACACCGTCTGCAAAACTCACGCTGAATTCTTCGAACGCCGACAGTCCAAGCGTTGAAAATATGCAAGTGCTCGTTCTTTGAAAAATGGTCCAAATCCTTCAAACGTGATGACGAAGTGGTGAGTTCAATCCAAAACGGTCGCTACATTTCCGAAAAGTACTTTTGGGCCAAAAACGGACACCATCTACAAAAGTTACGCTCAATTTTCGCATGCCTACAATCCAAATACGCAAGTGCTCGTTCTTCGAAAGATTGCTAAAATCCCTCATGCATCATGACGAAGTGGTGAGTTCAATCCAAAACGGTCCCTACATTTTCGAAAAGTACTTATGGGCCCAAAACGGACACCGTCTGCAAAGGTCACGCTCAATTCTTCCAACACTGGCAATCCAAGCGTTGTAAATATGCAAGCGCTCGTTGTTCAAAAAATGGCTGAAATCCCTCAAACGTCACGACGAAGTTGCGAGTTCAACCCAAAATGGTCGCTACATTTCCGAAAAGTACTTATGGGCCCAAAACGGACATCGTATGCAAAAGTTATGCTCAGTTTTTCGCATGCCGACAATCCAAATACACAAGTGCTCGTTTTTCAAAAAATCGCCAAAATTCCTCTTACATTATGACGAAGTGGTGAGTTCAATCCCAAATGGTCGCTACATTTCCGAAAAGTACTTAGGGGCCCAAAACGGATACCGTCTGCAAAAGTTACTCTCAATTTTCGCATGCCGACAACTCAAATACATAAGTGCTCGTTCTTCGAAAAATCGTTTAAATCCCTCATGCGTCATGACGAAGCGGTGTGTTCAATCCAAAACGGTCATTACATTTTCGAAAAGTACTTATGGGCCCAAATCGAACCCTGTCTGCGAAACACATGCTCAATTCTTCGAACGCCGGCAATCCAAGCATTGTAAGTATGCAAGTGCTCGTTCTTCGAAAAATGGCTGAAATCCCTCAAACGTCACGACGAATTTGCGAGTTCAATCCAAAGCAGTCGCTAAATTTTGAAAAGTACTTATGGGCCCAAAACGGACACCGTCTGCAAAACTCACGCTCAATTCTTCGAACGTCGGCAATCCAAGCGTTGTAAATATGCAAGTGCTCGTTCTTCAAAAAATGGCCGAAATCCCTCAAACGTCACGACGAAGTGGTGAGTTCAAACCAAAACGGTCGCTACATTTTCTAAAAGTACTTATGGGCCCAAAACGGACACCGTCTGCAAAAGTTACGCTCAATTTTCGCATGCCGACAATCCAAATATGCAAGTGCTCATTTTTCAAAAAATCGCCAAAATTCCTCTTACGTTATGAGGAAGTGGTGAGTTCAATCCAAAACGGTCACTACATTTCCGAAAAGTAATTATGGGCCCAAAACGGACGCCGTCTGCAAAAGTTACGCTCAATTTTTCGCATGCCAACAATCCAAATACGCAAGTGCTCGTTCTTTAAAAAATTGCCAAAATCCCTCATGCATCATGACGAAGCGGTGAGTTCAATCCAAAACGGTCACTACATTTTCGAAAAGTACTTATGGGCCCCAAACGGACACAGTCTGCAAAACTCACGCTGAATTCATCGAACGCCGGCAGTCTAAGCGTTGTAAGTATGCAAGTGCTCGTTCTTCGAAAAATGGCTGAAATCCCTCAAACGTCACGATGAAGTTGCGAGTTCAATCCAAAATGGTCGCTACATTTCCGAAAAGTACTTATGGGCCCAAAACGGACACAGTCCGCAAAACTCACGCTGAATTCTTCGAACGCCGGCAATCTAAGCGTTGTAAATATTCAAGTGCTCGTTCTTCAAAAAATGGCCGAAATCCCTCAAACGTCATGATGAAGTGGTGAGTTCAACCCAAAACGGTCGCTACATTTTCGAAAAGTACATATGGACCTAAAACGGACACCGTCTGCAAAAGTTACGCTCAATTTTCGCATGCCGACAATCCAAATACGCAAGTGCTCGTTCTTCGAAAAGTCTCTCAAATCCCTCATGCATCATGATGAATCGGTGAGTTCAATCCAAAACGATCCCTACATTTTCGAAAAGTACTTATGGGCCCCAAACGGACGCCGTCTGCAAAGGTCACACTCAATTCTTCGAACATCGGCAATCCCAGCTTTGTAAGAATGCAAGTGCTCGTTCTTCAAAAAATGGCTGAAATTCCTCAAATGTCACGATGAAGCTGCGATTTGAATCCAAAACGGTCGCTGCATTTTCGAAAAGTACTTATGGGCCCAAAAGGAAGCTGTCTGCAAAAGTTACGCTCAATTTTCGCATGTCGACAATCCAAATAAGCAAGTGCGCGTTCTTCGAAAAATTGCTAAAATCCCTCATGCGTCATGACGAAGCGGTGAGTTCAATCCAAAACGGTCGCTACATTTTCGAAGAGTACTTATGGGCCAAAAACGGACACCGTCTACAAAACTCACGCTAAATTCTTCGGACGTCGACAGTCCAAGCGTTGAAAATATGCAAGTGCTCATTCTTCGAAAAATGGCCGAAATCCTTCAAACGTGACGACGAAGTGGTGAGTTCAATCCAAAACGGTCGCTACATTTCCGAAAAGTACTTTTGGGCCCAAAACGGACACCGCCTACAAAAGTTACGCTCAATTTTCGCATGCCGACAATCCAAATATGCAAGTGCTCGTTCTTCGAAAAATCGCTAAAATCCCTCATGCATCGATATGAAGTGGTGAGTTCAATCCAAAACGGTCCCTACATTTTCGAAAAGTACTTATGGGCCCAAAACGGACACCGTCTGCAAAGGTCACGCTCAATTCTTCCAACACCGGCAATCCATGCGTTGTAAATATGCAAGTGCTCGTTGTTCAAAAAATGGCTGAAATCCCTCAAACGTCACGACGAAGTTGCGAGTTCAACCCAAAACGGTCGCTACATTTTCGAAAACTACTTATGGGCCCAAAACGGACATCGTATGCAAAAGTTACGCTCAATTTTTCGCATGCCGACAATCCAAATACGCAAGTGCTCGTTCTTTGGAAAATTTCAAAAATCCCTCATGCATCATGACGAAGCGGTGAGTTCAATCCAAAACGGTCACTACATTTCCGAAAAGTACTTATTGGCCCAAAACGGACACCGTCTCCAAAACTCACGCTCAATTCTTCGAACGCCGGCAATCCAAGCTTTGCAACTATGCAAGGGCTCGTTCTCCGAAAAATGGCTGAAATTCCTCAAACGTCACGACGAAGTTGCGAGTTCAATCCAAAACGGTCGCTACATTTCTGAAAAGTACTTATGGGGCCAAAACGGACACTGTCTGCAAAACTCATGCTGAATTCTTCGAACGCCGGCAATCCAAGTGTTGTAATTATGCAAGTGCTCGTTCTTCAAAAAATTGCCGAAATCCCTCAAACGTCACGATGAAGTGGTGAGTTCAATCCAAAACGGTTGCTACATTTTCGAAAAGTACTTACGGACCCAAAACGGATACCGTCTGCAAAAGTTACGCTCAATTTTCGCATGCCGACAATCCAAATACGCAAGTGCTCGTTCTTCGAAAAGTCGCTAAAATCCCTCATGCATCATGATGAAGCGGTGAGTTCAATCCAAAACGATCCCTACATTTTCGAAAAGTACTTATGGGCCCCAAACGGACACCGTCTGCAAAGGTCACGCTCAATTTTCACATGCCGACAATCCAAATACACAAGTGGTCGTTCTTCAAAAAATCGCTAAAATCCCTCATGCATCATGACGAAGCGATGAGTTCAATCCAAAATGGTCGCTACATTTTCGAAGAGTACTTATGGGCCAAAAACGGACACCGTCTGCAAAACTCATGCTGAATTCTTCGAACGCCGACAGTCCAAGCGTTGAAAATATGCAAGTGCTCATTCTTTGAAAAATGGCCTAAATCCTTCAAACGTGATGACGAAGTGGTGAGTTCAATCCAAAACGGTCGCTACATTTCCGAAAAGTACTTTTGGGCCAAAAACGGACACCATCTACAAAAGTTACGCTCAATTTTCGCATGCCGACAATCCAAATACGCAAGTGCTCAATCTTCGAAAGATCGCTAAAATCCCTCATGCATCATGACGAAGTGGTGAGTTCAATCCAAAACGTCCCTACATTTTCGAAAAGTACTTATGGGCCCAAAACGGACACCGTCTGCAAAGGTCACGCTCTATTCTTCCAACACTGGCAATCCAAGCGTTGTAAATATGCAAGTGCTCGTTGTTCGAAAAATGGCTGAAATCCCTCAAACGTCACGACGAAGTTGCGAGTTCAACCCAAAATGGTCGCTACATTTCCGAAAAGTACTTATGGGCACAAAACGGACATCGTATGCAAAAGTTACGCTCAGTTTTTCGCATGCCGACAATCCAAATACACAAGTGCTTGTTTTTCAAAAAATCGCCAAAATTCCTCTTACATTATGACGAAGTGGTGAGTTCAATCCCAAATGGTCGCTACATTTCCGAAAAGTACTTAGGGTCCCAAAACGGATACCGTCTGCAAAAGTTACTCTCAATTTTCGCATGCCGACAACCCAAATACGCAAGTGCTCGTTCTTCGAAAAATCACTTAAATCCCTCATGCGTCATGACGAAGCGGTGTGTTCAATCCAAAACGGTCATTACATTTTCGAAAGGTACTTATGGGCCCAAATCGAACCCTGTCTGCGAAACACATGCTCAATTCTTCGAACGCCGGCAATCCAAGCTTTGTAAGTATGCAAGTGCTCGTTCTTCGAAAAATGGCTGAAATCCATCAAACGTCATGACGAATTTGTGAGTTCAATCCAAAGCAGTCTCTACATTTCTGAAAAGTACTTATGGGCCCAAAACGGACACCGTCTGCAAAACTCACGCTCAATTCTTTAAACGTCGGCAATCCAAGCGTTGTAAATATGCAAGTGCTCGTTCTTCAAAAAATGGCCGAAATCCCTCAAACGTCACGACGAAGTTGTGAGTTCAATCCAAAATGGTTGCTATATTTCCGAAAAGTACTTATGGGCCCAAAATGGACACCGTCTGCAAAAGTTACTCTCAATTTTCGCATGTCGACAATCCAAATACGCAAGTGCTCGTTCTTCGAAAAATAGCTCAAATCCCTCATACATCATGATGAAGCGGTGAGTTCAATCCAAAATGGTCACTACATTTTCAAAAAGTACTTATGGGCCCGAAACGGACACCGTCTGCAAAAGTTTTGCTCAATTTTTTGCATGCCGACAATCCAAATACGCAAGTGCTCGTTCTTCGAAAAATCGGCAAAATCCCTCATGCGTCATGACGAAGCGGTGAGTTCAATCCAAAACGGTCGCTACATTTTCGAAAAGTACTTATGGGCCCGAAACGGACACCGTCAGCAAAAGTTACGCTCAATTTTTCGCATGCCGACAATCCAAGTATGCAAGTGCTCGTTCCTCGAAAAATTGCCAAAATCCCACATGCATCATAACGAAGTGGTGAGTTCAATCCAAAACGGTCGCTACATTTCCGAAAAGTACTTATGGGCCCATAACGGACACCGTTTGCAAAACTCACGCTCAATTTTTCGAACGCCGGCAGTCCAAGCGTTGTAAGTATGCAAGTGCTCGTTCTTCGAAAAATCGCCAAAATCCCTCATGCATCATGACGAAGCGGTGAGTTCAATACAAAACGGTCGCTACATTTCCGAAAAGTACTTATGGGCCCAAAACGGATACCGTCCGCAAAAGTTACGATCAATTTTTCGCATGCCGACAATCCAAATACGCAAGTGCTCGTTCTTCGGAAAATCGCTAAAATTCCTCATATGTCATGGCGAAGCGATGAGTTCAATCCATAATGGTTGCCACATTTCTGAAAAGTACTAATGGGCCCAAAATGGACTCCATCTGCAAAAGTTACGCTCAATTTTCGCATGCCGACAATCCAAATATGCAAGTGCTTGTTCTTCGAAAAATTGCCAAAATTCCTCATGCGTCATGACGAAGCGGTGAGTTCAATCCAGAACGGTTCCTACATTTATGAAAAGTACTTATGGGCCCAAAACGGACACCGTCTGCAAAAGTTACGCTCAATTTTTCGCATGCCGACAATCCAAATACGCAAGTGCTCGTTCTTTGAAAAATTGCCAAAATCCCTCATGCATCATGACGAAGCGGTGAGTTCAATCCAAAATGGTCGCTACATTTCCGAAAAGTACTTCTGGGCCCAAAACGGACACCGTTTGCAAAACTAACGCTCAATTCTTCGAACGCTGGCAGTCCAAGGGTTGTAAGTATGTAAGTGCTCATTTTTCAAAAAATGGTTGAAATCCCTCAAACGTCACGACGAAGTTGTGAGTTCAATCCAAAACGGTCGCTACATTTTCGAAGAGTACTTATGGGCCCAAAAAGGACACCGTCTGCAAAGGTTACGGTCAATTTTCGCATGCCGACAATCCAAATACGCAAGTGCTCGTTTTTCAAAAAATCGCTAAAATCCCTCATGCATCATGACGAAGCGGTGAGTTCAATCCAAAACGGTCACTACATTTCCGAAAAGTACTTATGGGCCCAAACCGGACACCGTTTGCAAAACACACGCTCAATTCTTCAAACGCCGGCAATCCAAGCTTTGTAAGTATGCAAGTACTCGTTCTTCGAAAAATGGCTAAAATCCCTCAAACGTCAGGACGAAGTTGCGAGTTCAATTCAGAACGATCGCTATATTTTCGAAAAGTTCTTATGGGCCCAAAACGGACACCGTTTGTAAAACTCACGCTCAATTCTTTGAACGCCGGCAGTCCAAGCGTTGTAAGTATGCAAGTGCTCGTTCATCAAAAAATGGCTGAAATCCCTCAAACGTCACGACGAAGTTGCGAGTTCAATCCAAAAGGGTCGCTGCATTTTCGAAAAGTACTTTTGGGCCCAAAACGGACGCCGTTTTCAAAAGTTACGCTGAATTCTTCGAACGCCGACAATCCAAGTGCTCCAAATATGCAAGTGCTCATTCTTTCAAAAATTGGCCAAAATCCCTCATACGTCACGACAAAGTTTTGAATTCAATCCAAAATGGTCGCTACATTTCCAAAAAGTAATTATGGGCCAAAAACGGACACCGTCTGCAAAAGTTACGCTCAATTTTCGCATGCCGACAATCCAAATACGCAAGTGCTCGTTCTTCGAAAAATCGCTAAAATCACTCATGTGTCATAACGAAGCGGTGAGTTCAATCCAAAAAGGTCACTACATTTTCGAAAAGTACTTATGGGCCCAAAACGGACACCGTCTGCAAAACTCACGCTCAATTCTTCAAATGCCGGCAATCCAAGCTTTGTAAGTATGCAAGTGCTCATTTTTCGAAAAATGGCTGAAATCCTTCGAACGTCACGACGAAGTTACGAGTTCAATCCAAAAGGTTCGCTGCATTTTCGAAAAGTACTTACGGGCCCAAAATAGATACCGTCGGCAAAAGTTACGCTCCATTTTCGCAGGCCCACAATCCAAATACGCAAGTGCTCCTTCTTTGAAAAATCGCTAAAATCCCTCATCTGTCATGATGAATCGGTGAGTACAATCCAAAACGGTAGCCACATTTCTGAAAAGTACTTATGGTCCCAAAACGGACACCGTTTGCAAAACTCACGCTCAGTTCTTCCAACGTCGGCAGTCCAAGCGTTGTAAGTATGCAAGTGCACATCCTTCGAAAAATGGCCAAAATCCCTTAAACGTCACGATGAAGTGGTGAGTTCAATCCAAAATGGTCGCTACATTTCCGAAAAGTACTTATGGGCCCAAGACGGACACCGTCTGCAAAAGTTACGCTCAATTTTTCGCATGCCGTCAATCCAAAAATGCAAGTGCTCGTTCTTCAAAAAATTGTTAAAATTCCTCGTACATCATAACGAAGTGGTGAGTTCAATCCAAAATGGTCATTAAATTTCCAAAAAGTACTAATGGGCCCAAAATGGACACCGTCTGCAAAAGTTACTCTCAATTTTCGCATGCCGACAATCCAAATACGCAAGTGCTCGTTCTTTGAAAAATCGCTAAAATCCCTCATGCTTCATGACAAAGTGGTGAGTTTAATCCAAAACGGTCACTACATTTCCGAAAAGTACTTATGGGCCCAAAATGGGCACCGTCTGCAAAACACATGCTCAATTCTTTGAACGCCGGCAATCCGAGCTTTGTAAGTATGCAAGTGCTCATTCTTCGAAAAGTGGCTAAAATCCCTCAAACGTCACGATGAAGTTGCGGGTTCAATCCAGAACGGTCGCTACATTTCCAAAAAGTACTTATGGGCCCAAAACGGACACCGTCTGCAAAACTCAAGCTGAATTCTTCGAACGCCGACAATCCAAGCGTTGTGAATATGCAAGTGCTCCTTCTTCAAAAAATGGCTGAAATCCCTCAAACGTCACGACGAAGTGGTGAGTTCAATCCAAAAATGTCGCTACATTTCCGAAAAGTACTTATGGGCCCAAAACGGACACCATCTGCAAAAGTTACTCTCAATTTTCGCATGCCGACAATCCAAATACGCAAGTGCTCATTCTTCGAAAAATTGCTAAAATCCCTCATGCGTAATGACGAAGCGGTGAGTTCAATCCAAAATGGTCACTACATTTTCGAAAAGTACTTATGGGCCCAAAACGGACACCGTCTGCAAAATACACGCTCAATTCTTAGAACGCCGGCAATCCAAGCTTTGTAAGTATGCAAGTGCTCGTTCTTCGAAAAATGGCTGAAATCCCTCAAACGTCACGACAAAGTTGCGAGTTCAATCCAGAACGATCGCTACATTTTCGATAAGTACTTATGGGCCAAAAACGGACATCGTCTGCAAAACTCACGCTGATTTCTTCGAACGCCGGCAATCCAAGCGTTGTAAATATGCAAGTGCTCCTTCTTCAAAAAATGGCCGAAATCCCTCAAACGTCACGATGAAGTGGTGAGTTCAATCCAAAACGGTCGCTACATTTACGAAAAGTACTTAGGGGCCCAAAATGGACACCGTCTGCAAAAGATACACTCAATTTTCGAATGCCGACAATCCAAATACGCAAGTGCTTGTTCTTCGAAAAATCGCTAAAATCCCTCATGGGTCATGACGAAGCGGTGAGTTCAATCCAAAACGGTCACTACATTTTCGAAAAGTACTTATGGGCCCAAAACGGACACCGTCTGTAAAACACACGCTCAATTCTTAGAACGCCAGCAATCCAAGCTTTGTAAGTATGCAAGTGCTCGTTCTTCGAAAAATGGCTGAAATCCCTCAAACGTCACGACGAAGTTGTGAGTTCAAACCAAAACGGTCGCTACATTTTCGAAAAGTACTTATGGGCCCAAAACGGACACCGTCTGTAAAACACACGCTCAATTCTTAGAACGCCAGCAATCCAAGCTTTGTAAGTATGCAAGTGCTCGTTCTTCGAAAAATGGCTGAAATCCCTCAAACGTCACGACGAAGTTGCGAGTTCAATCCAAAATGATCGCTACATTTCCGATAAGTACTTATGGGCCCAAAACGGACACCGTCTGTAAAACTCACGCTGAATTCTTCAAACGCCGACAATCCAAGCGTTGTAAAAATGCAAGTGCTCGTTCTTCGAATAATGGTCGAAATACTTCAAACGTCACGACGAAGTGGTGAGTTCAATCCAAAACGGTCGCTATATTTACGAAAAGTACTTATGGGCCCAAAACGGACACCGTCTGCAAAAGTTACTCTCAATTTTCGCATGCCAACAATCCAAATACGCATGTGCTCGTTCTTCGAAAAATCACTAAAATCCCTCATGCGTCTTGACAAAGCGGTGAGTTCAATCCAAAACAGTCACTACATTTCCGAAAAATACTTATGGGCCCAAAACGGGCACCGTCTGCAAAACGCACGCTCAATTCTTCGAACGCCGACAATCCAAGCTTTGTAAGTATGCAAGTGCTTATTCTTCGAAAAATGGCTGAAATCCCTCAAACATCACGACGAAGTTGCGAGTTCAATTCAGAACGTTCGCTACATTTCCGAAAATTACTTATGGGCCCAAAACGGACACCGTCTGCAAAACTAACGCTCAATTCTTCGAACGCCGGCAATCCAATCGTTGTAAATATGCAAGTGCTCCTTCTTCAAAAAATGGCCGAAATCCCTCAAACGTCACGACGAAGTGGTGGTTCAATCCAAAACGGTTGCTACATTTCCGAAAAGTACTTATGGGCCCAAATCGGACACCGTCTGCAAAAGTTACTCTCAATTTTTGCATGCCAACAATCCAAATACGCAAGTGCTCGTTCTTCGAAAAATCGCTAAAATCCCTCATGCGTCACGACGAAGTGGTGAGTTCAATCCAAAACGGTCACTACATTTTTGAAAAGTACTTATGGGCCCAAAACGGACACCGTCTGCAAAACACACGCTTAATTCTCAGAACGCCGGCAATCCAAGCTTTGTAAGTATGCAAGTGCTCGTTCTTCGAAAAATGGCTGAAAACCCTAAAACGTCGCGATGAAGTTGCGAGTTCAATCCAGAATGATCGCTACATTTTCGATAAGTACTTATGGGCCCAAAACGGACACCGTCTTCAAAACTCGCGCTGAATTCTTTGAACGCCGGCAATCCAAGCGTTGTAAATATGCAAGTGCTCCTTCTTCAAAAAATGGCCGAAATCCCTCAAACGTCACGATGAAGTGGTGAGTTCAATCCAAAACGGTCGCTACATTTACGAAAATTACTTAGGGGCCCAAAATGGACACCGTCTGCAAAAGATACACTCAATTTTCGCATGCCGACAATCCAAATACACAAGTGCTTGTTCTTCGAAAAATCGCTAAAATCCCTCATGTGTCATGACGAAGCGGTGAGTTCAATCCAAAACGGTAACAACATTTTCCAAAAGTACTTATGGGCCCAAAACGGACACCGTCTGTAAAACACACGCTCAATTCTTAGAACGCCAGCAATCCAAGCTTTGTAAGTATGCAACTGCTCGTTCTTCGAAAAATGGCTAAAATCCCTCGAACGTCACGACGAAGTTGCGAGTTCAATCCAGAATGATCGCTACATTTCTAATAAGTACTTATGGGCCCAAAACGGACACCGTCTGTAAAACTCGCGCTGAATTCTTCGAACGCCGGCAATCCAAGCGTTGTAAAAATGCAAGTGCTCATTCTTCGAAAAATGGTCGAAATCCTTCAAACGTCACGACGAAGTGGTGAGTTCGATCCAAAACGGTCGCTACATTTACGAAAAGTACTTATGGGCCCAAAACGGACACCGTCTGCAAAAGTTACTCTCAATTTTCGCATGCCGACAATCCAAATACGCAAGTGCTCGTTCTTGTGAGTTCAATCCAAAACGGTCGCTACATTTACGAAAAGTACTTATGGGCCCAAAACGGACACCGTCTGCAAAAGTTACTCTCAATTTTCGCATGCCAACAATCCAAATACGCATGTGCTCGTTCTTCGAAAAATTGCTAAAATCCCTCATGCGTCATGACAAAGCGGTGAGTTCAATCCAAAACAGTCACTACATTTCCGAAAAGTACTTATGGGCCCAAAACGGGCACCGTCTGCAGAACACACGCTCAATTCTTCGAACACCGACAATCCAAGCTTTGTACGTATGCAAGTGCTTATTCTTCGAAAAATGGCTGAAATCCCTCAAACATCACGACGAAGTTGCGAGTTCAATTCAGAACGGTCGCTACATTTCTGAAAAGTACTTATGGGCCTAAAACGGACACCGTCTGCAAAACTCACGCAGAATTCTTCGAACGTCAGCAATCCAATCGTTGTAAATATGCAAGTGCTCCTTCTTCAAAAAATGGCCGAAATCCCTTAAACGTCACGACGAAGTGGTGGTTCAATCCAAAACGGTTGCTACATTTCCAAAAAGTACTTATGGGCCCAAAACGGACACCGTCTGCAAAAGATACACTCAATTTTTGCGTGCCGACAATCCAAATACGCAAGTGCTCGTTCTTCGAAAAATCGTTAAAATCCCTCATGCATCATGATGAAGTGGTGAGTTCAATCTAAAACGGTCACTACATTTTTGAAAAGTACTTCTGGGCCCAAAACGGACACCGTCTGCAAAAAACACGCTCAATTCTTAGAACGCCGGCAATCCAAGCTTTGTAAGTATGAAAGTGCTCGTTCTTCGAAAAATGGATGAAAACCCTAAAATGTCACGACGAAGTTGCGAGTTCAATCCAGAATGATCGCTACATTTCCGATAAGTACTTATGGGCCCAAAATGGACACCATCTTCAAAACTCACGCTGAATTCTTCGAACGCCGGCAATCCAAGCGTTGTAAACATGCAAGTGCTCCTTCTTCAAAAAATGGCCGAAATCCCTCAAACGTCACGACGAAGTGGTGAGTTCAATCCAAAACGGTCGCTACATTTACGAAAAGTACTTATGGGCCCAAAACGGACACCGTCTGCAAAAGTTACTCTCAATTTTCGCATGCCGACGATCCAAATACGCAAGTGCTCGTTCTTCAAAAAATCGTTAAAATCCCTCATGCGTCATGACGAAGCGGTGAGTTCAATCCAAAACGGTCGCTACATTTACGAAAAGTACTTATGGGCCCAAAACGGACACCGTCTGCAAAAGTTACTCTCAATTTTCGCATGCCGACAATCCAAATACGCAAGTGCTCGTTCTTCAAAAAATCGTTAAAATCCCTCATGCGTCATGACGAAGCGGTGAGTTTAATCCAAAACGGTCGCTACATTTTTAAAAAGTACTTATGGGCCCTAAACGAGCACCGTCTGCAAAACACACGCTCAATTCTTTGAACGCCGACAATCCAAGCTTTGTAAGTATGCAAGTGCTCATTCTTCGAAAAATGGCTGAAATCCCTCAAACGTCACGATGAAGTTGCGAGTTCAATCCAAAACGGTCGCTACATTTCCGAAAAGTACTTTTGGGCCCAAAACGGACACCGTCTGCAAAAGTTACTCTCAATTTTCGCATGCTGACAATCCAAATACGCAAGTGCTCGTTCTTTGAAATATCGTTAAAATCCGTCAAACGTCACGACGAAGTGGTGAGTTCAATCAAAAACGATCGCTACATTTCCGAAAAGTACTTATGGGCCCAAAATGGACACTGTCTGCAAAACTCACGCTGAATTCTTCGAACGCCGACAATCCAAGCGTTGTAAATTTGCAAGTGCTCCTTCTTCAAAAAATGGCCGAAATCCCTCAAACGGCACGACGAAGTGGTGAGTTCAATCCAAAAAGGTCGCTACATTTCCAAAAAGTACTTATGGGCCCAAAACGGACACCGTCTGCAAAAGTTACTCTCAATTTTCGCATGCCGACAATCCAAATACGCAAGTGCTCGTTCTTTGAAATATCGTTAAAATCCATCAAACGTCACGACGAAGTGGTGAGTTCAATCCGAAATGGTCGCTACATTTCCGAAAAGTGATTATGGGCCCAAAACGGACACCGTCTGCAAACGTTACGCTAAATTTTCGCATGCCGACAATCCAAATACGCAAGTGCTCGTTCTTTGAAAAATCTCTAAAATCCCTCATGCGTCGTGATGAAGTGGTGAGTTCAATCCAAAATGGTCACTACATTTCTGAAAAGTACTTATGGGCCCAAAATGGACACCGTCTGCAAAACTCACGCTCAATTCTTCGAATGCAGGCAATCCAAGCTTTGTAAGTATGCAAGTGCTCGTTCTTCGAAAAATGGCTGAAATCCTTCAAACGTCACGATGAAGTTGCGAGTTCTATCCAAAACGGTCGCTACATTTTCGAAAAGTACTTACGGGCCCAAAACGGACACTGTCTGCAAAACTCACCCTGAATTCTTCGAAAGTCGGCAATCCAAGCGTTGTAAATATGCAAGTTCTCGTTCTTCAGAAAAAGGCCAAAATCCCTCAAACGTCACGACGAAGTGGTGAGTTCAATCCAAAACGGTCTCCACATTTCCGAAAAGTACTTATGGGCCCAAAACGGACACGGTTTGCAAAAGTTACGCTCAATTTTCGCATGCCGACAATCCAAATATGCAAGTACTCGTTCTTCGAAAAATCGCTAAAATCCCTCATGCATCATGACGAAGCGGTGAGTTCAATCCAAAACAGTCACTACATTTTCGAAAAGTACTATGGGCCAAAAACGAACACCGTTTGCAAAACTAACGCTAAATTCTTCGAATGCCGGCAATCCAAGCGTTGTAAATATGCAAGTGTTCGTTCTTAAAAAATGGCCAAAATCCCTCAAACGTCACGACGAAGTGGTGAGTTCAATCCAAAACGGTCGCTACATTTCCGAAAAGTACTTATGGGCCCAAAACGGACACCATCTGCAAAAGTTACGCTCAATTTTCGCATGCCGACAATCCAAATACGCAAGTGCTCGTTCTTTGAAAAATCTCTAAAATCCCTCATGCGTCGTTACGAAGCGGTGAGTTCAATCCAAAACGGTCACTACATTTCCGAAAAGTACTTATGGGCCCAAAACGGACACCTTCTGCAAAACTCACGCTCAGTTCTTCGAACGCCGGCAATCCAAGCTTTATAAGTATGCAAGTGCTGGTCCTTCGAAAAATGGCTGAAATCCCTCAAACGTCACGATGAAGTTGCGAGTTCAGTCCAAAACGGTCGCTACATTTTTGAAAAGTACTTATGGGCCCAAAACGGACACCGTCTGCAAAACTCACGCTGAATTCTTCGAACGCCGGCAATCCAAGCGTTGTAAATATGCAAGTGCTCGTTCTTCGAAAAATGGCTGAAATCTCTCAAACGTCACGACGAAGTTGTGAGTTCAATCCAAAACGGTCGCTACATTTTCGAAAAGTACTTATAGGCCCAAAACGGACACCGTCTGCAATACTCACCCTGAATTCTTCAAACGTCGGCAATCCAAGCGTTGTAAATATGCAAGTGCTCGTTCCTAAAAAAATGGCCAAAATCCCTCAAACGTCACGATGAAGTAGTGAGTTCAATCCAAAACAGTCGCTACATTTCCGAAAAGTACTTATGGGCCCAAAACGGACACCGTCTGCAAAAGTTACGCTCAATTTTCGCATGCCGACAATCCCAATACGCAAGTGCACGTTCTTTGAAAAATCTCTAAACTCCCTCATGCGTCATGACGAAGTGGTGGGTTCAATCCAAAATGGTCACTACATTTTCGAAAAGTACTTATGGGCCCAAAATGGACACCGTCTGCAAAACTCACGCTCAATTCTTCGAACGCCAGCAATCCAAGCTTTGTACGTATGCAAGTGCTCGTTCTTCGAAAAATGGCTGAAATCCCTCAAACGTCACGATGAAGTTGCGAGTTCAATCCAAAACGGTCGCTACATTTCCGAAAAGTACTTATGGGCCCAAAACGGACACCGTCTGCAAAACTCACCCTGAATTCTTTGAACGTCGGCATTCCAAGCGTTTTGAATATGCAAGTGCTCGTTCTTAAAAAAATGGCCGAAATCCCTCAAACGTCACGACGAAGTGGTGAGTTCAATCCAAAACGGTCGCAACATTTTCAAAAAGTACTTATGGGCCCAAAACGGACACCATCTGCAAAAGTTACGCTCAATTTTCGCATGCCGACAATCCAAATACACAAGTGCTCATTTTTTGAAAAAACGCTAAAATCCCCCATGCATCATGACGAAGCGGTGAGTTCAATCCAAAACGGTCGCTACATTTCCGAAAAGTACTTATGGGCCCAAAACGGACACCGTCTGCAAAACTCACGCTCAATTCTTCGAACGCCGGCAATCCAAGCTTTGTAAGTATGCAAGTGCTCGTTCTTTGAAAAATGGTTGAAATCCCTCAAACGTCACGATGAAGTTGCGAGTTCTATCCAAAACGGTCGCTACATTTTCGAAAAGTACTTATGGGCCCAAAACGGACACCGTCTGCAAAACTCACCCTGAATTCTTCGAACCTCGGCAATCCAAGCGTTGTAAATATGCAAGTGCTCGTTCATCAAAAAATGGCCAAAATCCCTCAAACGTCACGATGAAGTGGTGAGTTCAATCCAAAACGGTCGCTACATTTCCGAAAAGTACTTATGGGCCCAAAACGGACACCATCTGCAAAAGTTACGCTCAATTTTCGCATGCCGACAATCCAAATACGCAAGTGCTCGTTCTTTGAAAAATCTCTAAAATCCCTCATGCGTCGTGACGAAGCGATGATTTCAATCCAAAACGGTCACTACATTTTCGAAAAGTACTTATGGGCCCAAAACGGACACCTTCTGCAAAACTCACGCTCAGTTCTTCGAACGCCGGCAATCCAAGCTTTGTAAGAATGCAAGTGTTGGTCCTTTGAAAAATGGCTGAAATCCCTCAAACATCACGATGAAGTTACGAGTTCAATCCAAAACAGTCGCTACATTTCCGAAAAGTACTTTTGGGCCCAAAACGGACACCGTCTGCAAAACTCACGCTCAATTCTTCGAACGCCGGCAATCTAAGCGTTGTAAATATGCATGTGCTCGTTCTTCGAAAAATGGCTGAAATCTCTCAAACGTCACGACGAAGTTGTGAGTTCAATCCAAAACGGTTGCTACATTTTCGAAAAGTATTTATGGGCCCAAAACGGACACCGTCTACAATACTCACCCTGAATTCTTCGAACGTCGACAATCCAAGTGTTGTAAATATGCAAGTGCTCGTTCCCAAAAAAATGGCCAAAATCCCTCAAACGTCACGACGAAGTGGTGAGTTCAATCCAAAACGGTCGCTACATTTCCGAAAAGTACTTATAGGCCCAAAATGGACACCGTCTGCAAAAGTTACCCTCAATTTTCGCATGCCGACAATCCAAATACGCAAGTGCTCGTTCTTTGACAAATCGCTAAAATCTCCCATGCATCATGACGAAGCGGTGAGTTCAATCCAAAACGGTCGCTACATTTCCGAAAAGTACTTATGGGCCCAAAACGGACACCGTCTCCAAAACTCACGCTCAATTCTTCGAACGCCGGCAATCCAAGCTTTGTAAGTATGCAAGTGCTCGTTCTTCGAAAAATGGTTGAAATCCCTCGAACATCACGATGAAGTTGCGAGTTCTATCCGAAACGGTCGCTACATTTCCGAAAAGTACTTATGGGCCCAAAACGGACACCGTTTGCAAAACTCACCCTGAATTCTTCGAATGTCGGCAATCCAAGCGTTTAAAATATGCAAGTGCTCGTTCTTAAAAAAGTGGCAGAAATCCCTCAAACGTCACGATGAAGTGGTGAGTTCAATCCAAAACGGTCGCTAAATTTTCGAAAAGTACTTATGGGCCCAAAACGGACACTATCTGCAAAAGTTACGCTCAATTTTCGCATGCTGACAATCCAAATACACAAGTGCTTGTTTTTTGAAAAATCGCTAAAATCCCCTATGCATCATGATGAAGTGGTGAGTTCAATCCAAAACGGTTGCTACATTTCCGAAAAGTACTTATGGGTCCATAACGGACACCGTTTGCAAAACTCACGCTCAATTCTTTGAACGTCGGCAGTCCAAGCGTTGTAAGTATGCAAGTGATCGTTCCTCGAGAAATGGCTTAAATCCCTCAAACGTCACGATGAAGTGGTGAGTTCAATCCAAAACGGTCGCTACATTTCTGAAAAGTACATATGGGCCCAAAACGGATACCGTCTGCAAAAGTTACGCTCAATTTTTCGTATGCCGACAATCTAAATACGCAAGTGCTCGTTCTTCAAAAAATGGTTGAAATCCCTCATACGTTATGACGAAGCGGTGAGTTCAATCCAAAATGGTAGCCACATTTTCGAAAAGTACTAATGGGCCCAAAACGGACACCGTCTGCAAAAGTCATGCTCAATTCTTCGAACGCCGGCAATCCAAGCGTTGTAAATATGCGAGTGCTCGTTCTTCAATAAATGGCCGAAATCCCTCAAACGTCACTACGAAGTTGTGAGTTCAATCCTAAACGGTCGCTATAATTCCGAAAAGTACTTATGGGCCCAAAACGGACACCGTCTGTAAAAGTTACGCTCAATTTTCGCATGCCGACAATCCAAATACGCAAGTGCTCGTTCTTCGAAAAATTGCTAAAATCCCTCATGCGTCGTGACGAAGTGGTGAGTTCAATCCAAAATGGTCACTACATTTCCGAAAAGTACTTTTGGGCCCAAAACGGACATCGTCTGCAAAACTCACACTCAATTCTTCGAACTCCGGCAATCCAAGCTTCGTAAGTATGCAAGTGCTCGTTCTTCGAAAAATGGCTGAAATCCCTCAAACATCACGACGAAGTTGCGAGTTCAATCCAAAACGGTCGCTACATTTCCGAAAAGTCCTTATGGGCCCAAAACGGACGCCGTCTACAAAACTAACGCCGAATTCTTGGAACGCCGGCAATCCAAGTGTTGTAAATATGCAAGTGCTCGTTCTTCGAAAAATGGCAGAAATCCCTCAAACGTCACGACGAAGTTGTGAGTTCAATCCTAAACGGTCGCTACTTTTCCGAAAAGTACTTATGGGCCCAAAACGGATATCGTTTGCAAAAGTTACGCTCAATTCTTCGCATGTCGACAATCCAAATACGCAAGTGCTCGTTCTTTGAAAAATGGCTTAAATCCCTCATACATCATGACGAAGCGGTGAGTTCAATCCTAAACGGTCCCTACATTTCCAAAAAGTACTTATGGGCCCAAAACGGACACCGTCTGCAAAAGTTACGCTCAATTTTTCGCACGCCGACAATCCAAATCGCAAGTGCTCGTTCTTCGAAAAATCGCCAAAATCTCTCATGCGTCATGACGAAGCGGTGAGTTCAATCCAAAACGGTTGCTACATTTTCGAAAAGTACTTATGGGCCCAAAACGGACACCGTCTACAAAACTCACGCTCAATTCTTCGAACGCCGACAATCCAAGTTTTGTAAGTATGCAAGTGGTCATTCTTCAAAAAATGGCTGAAATCCTTCAAACGTCACGACGAAGTTGCGAGTTCAATCCAAAACGGTCGCTACATTTCCTAAAAGTACTTATGGGCCCAAAACGGACACCGTCTACAAAACTCACGCTGAATACTTCGAACGCCGGCAATCCAAGCGTTCTAAATATGCAAGTGCTTGTTCTTTGAAAAATGGCAGAAATCCCTTAAACGTCACGACGAAGTTGTGAGTTCAATCCTAAACGGTCGCTACTTTTCCGAAAAGTACTTATGGGCCCAAAACGGATACCGTTTGTAAAAGTTACGCTCAATTCTTCGCATGTCGACAATCCAAATATGCAAGTGCTCGTTCTTCGAAAAATGGCTTAAATCCTTCATACGTCATGATGCAGCGATGAGTTCAATCCAAAACGGTCACTACATTTCCAAAAAGTACTTACGGGCCCAAAACGGACACCGTCTGCGAAAGTTACTCTCAATTTTTCTCATGCCGACAATCCAAATACGCAAGTGCTCGTTCTTCAAAAAATCACCAAAATCCCTCATGCGTCATGACGAAGCAGTGAGTTCAATCCAAAACGGTCGCTATATTTCTGAAAAGTACTTATGGGCCCAAAACAGACACCGTCTGCAAAAGTTACGCGCGATTTTTCGCATGCCGACAATCCAAATACGCAAGTGCTCATTCTTCGAAAAATTTCCAAAATCCCTTATGCATCTTGACGAAGCGGTGAGTTCAATCCAAAACGGTCGCTACATTTCCGAAAAGTACTTATGGGCCCAAAACGGACACCGTCTTCAAAAGTGACGCTTGATTTTTCACATGCCGACAATCCAAATACGCAAGTGCTCGTTTTTCCAAAAATTGCCAAAATCCCTCATGCATCATGATGAAGCGGTGAGTTCAATCCAAAACGGTCGGTTCATTTCCGAAAAGTACTTATAGGCCCAAAACGGACACCGTCTGCAAAACTCACGCTCGATTCTTCGAACGCCGGCAATCCAAGCTTTGTAAGTATGCAAGTGCTCGTTGTTCGTAAAATGGCTGAAATCCCTCAAACGTCACGATGAAGTGGTGAGTTCAATCAAAAACGATCGCTACATTTCCGAAAACTACTTATGGGCCCAAAATGGATACCGTCTGCAAAAGTTACGCTCAATTTTTCGCATGCCGACAATCCAAATACGCAAGTGCTCGTTCTTCGAAAATGGCTGAAATCACTCATACGTTATGACGAAGCGGTGAGTTCAATCCAAAATGGTAGCCACATTTTCGAAAAGTACTAATGGGCCCAAAACGGACACCGTCTGCAAAAGTCACGGTCAATTCTTCGAACGCCGGCAATCCGAGCGTTATAAAAATGCAAGTGCTCGTTCTTCGAAAAATGGCCAAAATCCCTCAAACGTCATGACGAAGTTGTGAGTTCGATCCTAAACGGTCGCTACATTTTTTAAAAGTACATATGGGCCCAAAATGGACACGGTATGCAAAAGTTACGCTCTATTGTTTGCATGCCGACAATCCAAATATGAAAGTGCTCGTTCTTCAAAAAATCACCAAAATTCCTCTCACATTATGACGAAGTGGTGAGTTCAATCCAAAACGGTCGCTACATTTTTGAAAAGTACTTATGGGCCCAAAACGGATGCCGTCTGTAAAAGTTACGCTCAATTTTTGCATGCCAACAATCCAAATACGCAAGTGCTCGTTCTTCAAAAAATCGCTAAAATCCCTCATGAGTCACGACGAAGCGGTGAGTTCGATCCAAAACGGTCACTACATTTCCGAAAAGTACTTATGGGCCCAAAACGGACACTGTCTACAAAACTCACGCTCAATTCTTCAAACGCCGGCAATCCAAGCTTTGTAAGTATGCATGTGCTCGTTCTTCGAAAAATGGCCAAAATCACTCAAACGTCACGATGAAGTTGTGAGTTCAATCCAAAACGATTGCTGCATTTTCGAAAAGTACTTATGGGCCCAAGATGGACACCGTCTACAAAAGTTACGCTCAATTTTCGCAGGCCGACAATCCAAATACGCAAGTGCTCCTTATTTGAAAAATTGCTAAAATCCCTCATGTGTCATGACGAAGTGGTGAGTTCAATCCAAAACGGTCGCTACATTTTCAAAAAGTACTTATAGACCTAAAACGGACACCGTTTCCAAAACTCACGCTCAATTCTTCGAACGCCGGCAGTCCAAGCGTTGTAAGTATGCAAGTGCTCGTTCTTCGAAAAATGGCTAAAATTCCTCAAACGTCAGGACGAAGTCGGGAGTTCAATCCAAAATGGTCGCTACATTTCCGAAAAGTACTTATGGGCCCAAAACGGATACCGTCTGCAAAAGTTACGCTCAATTTTTCGCATGCCGACAATCCAAATACACCAGTGCTCGTTATTCAAAAAATCACCAAAATGCCTCATGCGTCATGACGAAGCGGTGAGTTCAATCCAAAACGGTCGCTACATTTCTGAAAAGTACTTATGGGTCCAAAACGGACACCGTCTGCAAAAGTTATGCTTGATTTTTCACATGCCGACATCCAAATACGCAAGTGCTCATTCTTTGAAAAATTACCAAAATCCATCATGCATCATGACGAAGATGTGAGTTCAATCCAAAACGGTCGCTACATTTCCGAAAAGTACTTATGGGCCCAAAACGGACACCGTCTGCAAAACTCACGCTCAATTCTTCGAACGTCGGCAACATAAGCTTTGTAAGTATGCAAGTGCTCGTTCTTCGAAAAATGGCTGAAATCCCTCAAACGTCACGACGAAGTTGCGAGTTCAATCCAAAACGGTCGCTACATTTTCGAAAAGTACTTATGGGCCCAAAACGGACGCCGTCTGCAAAACTCACGCTAAATTCTTTGAACGCCGACAATCCAAGCGTTGTAAATATGCAAGTGCTCGTTCTTTAAAAAATGGCAGAAATCCCTCAAATGTCACGACGAAGTTGTGAGTTCAATCCTAAACGGTCGCTACTTTTCCAAAGAGTACTTATGGGCCCAAAACGGATACCGTTTGCAAAAGTTACGCTCAATTCTTTGCATGTCGACAATCCAAATACGCAAGTGCTCGTTCTTTGAAAAATGGCTTAAATCCCTCATACGTCATGACGAAGCGGTGAGTTCAATCCAAAACGGTCACTACATTTCCAAAAAGTACTTATGGGCCCAAAACGGACACCGTCAGAAAAAGTTACGCTCAATTTTTCGCATGCCGACAATCCAAATACGCAAGTGCTCGTTCTTCAAAAAATTGCCAAAACCCCTCATGCGTCATGACGAAGCGGTGAGTTCAATCCAAAATGGTCGCTACATTTTCGAAAAGTACTTACGGGCCCAAAACGGACACCGTCTGTAAAAGTGACGCTCGATTTTTCGCATGTCGACAATCCAAATACGCAATTGCTCGTTCTTCGAAAAATTGGCAAAATCCCTCATGCATCATGACGAAGCGGTGAGTTCAATCCGAAACGGTCGCTACATTTTCGAAAAGTACTTATGGGTCCAAAATGGACGCCGTCTGCAAAACCCACGCTCAATTCTTCGAACGCCAGCAATCCAAGCTTTGTAAGTATGCAAGTGCTCGTTCTTCGAAAAAAGGTTGAAATCCTTCAAACGTCACGACGAAGTTGCGAGTTCAATCCAAAACGGTCGCCACATTTCCGAAAAGTACTTATGGGCCCAAAACGGACGCCGTCTGTAAAACTCACGCCGAATTCTTCAAACGCCGGCAATCCAAGCGTTGTAAATATGCAAGTGCTCGTTCTTCGAAAAATGGCAAAAATCCCTCAAACGTCACGACGAAGTTGTGAGTTCAATCCTAAACGGTCGCTACTTTTCCGAAAAGTACTTATGGGCCCAAAACGGATACCATTTGCAAAAGTTACGCTCAATTCTTCGTAAGTCGACAATCCAAATATGTAAGTGCTCGTTCTTCGAAAAATGGCTTAAATCCCTCATACGTCATGACGAAGTTGTGAGTTCAATCCAAAACGGTCCCTACATTTCCAAAAAGTACTTATGGGCCCAAAACGGACACCGTCTAAAAAAGTTACGCTCAATTTTTCGCATGCCGACAATCCAAATACGCAAGTGCTCGTTCTTCGAAAAATCGCCAAAATCCCTCATGCGTCATGACGAAGCGGTGAGTTCAATCCAAAACGGTTGCTACATTTCCGAAAAGTACTTATGGGCCCAAAACGGACACCGTCTACAAAACTCACGTTCAATTCTTTGAACGTCGGCAATCCAAGCTTTGTAAGTATGCAAGTGGTCGTTCTTCGAAAAATGGCTGAAATCCCTCAAACGTCACGATGAAGTTGCGAGTTCAATCCAAAACGGTCGATACATTTCCAAAAAGTACTTATGGGCCCAAAACGGACACCGTGTACAAAACTCACGCTGAAATCTTCGCATGTCGGCAATCCAAGCGCTCTAAATATGCAAGTGCTCGTTCTTCAAAAAATGGCAGGAGTCCCTCAAACGTCACGACAAAGTTGTGTGTTCAATCCTAAACGATCGCTACTTTTCCGAAAAGTACTTTTGGGCCCAAAACGGATACCGCTTGCAAAAGTTACGCTCAATTCTTCGCATGTCGACAATCCAAATACGCAAGTGCTCGTTCTTCCAAAAATGGCTTAAATCCCTCATACGTCATGACGAAGCGGTGAGTTCAATCCAAAACGGTCACTACATTTTCAAAAAGTACTTACGGGCCCAAAACGGACACCGTCTGCAAAAGTTACGCTCAATTTTTCTCATTCCGACAATCCAAATACGCAAGTCTCGTTCTTCGAAAAATCGCCAAAATCCCTCATGCGTCACGATGAAGCGGTGAGTTCAATCCAAAATGGTCGCTACATTTCCGAAAAGTACTTATGGGCCCAAAACGGACACCGTCTGCAAAAGTTACGCTCGATTTTTCGCATGTCGACAATCCAAATACGCAAGGGCTCGTTCATCGAAAAATTGCCAAAATCTCTCATGCATCATGACGAAGCGGTGAGTTCAATCCAAAACGGTTGCTACATTTTCGAAAAGTACTTATGGGCCCAAAACGGACACCGTCTGCAAAACTCACGCTCGATTCTTCGAACGTCGGCAATCCAAGCTTTGTAAGTATGCAAGTGCTCGTTCTTCGAAAAATGGCTGAAATCCCTCAAACATCACGACGAAGTTGCGAGTTCAGTCCAAAACGGTCGCTACATTTCCGAAAAGTACTTATGGGCCCCTGCAAAAGTTACTCTCAATTTTCGCATGCCGATAATCCAAATACGCAAGTGCTCGTTCTTCGAAAAATAGCTAAAATCCCTCATGCGTCATGATGAAGTGGTGAGTTCAATCTAAAACGGTCACTACATTTCCGAAAAGTACTTATGGGCCCAAAACGGACACCGTTTGCAAAACTCACGCTCAATTCTTCAAACGCCGACAGTCCAAGCGTTGTAAGTATGCAAGTGCTCGTTCTTCGAAAAATGGCTGAAATCCCTCAAACGTCATGATGAACTGTTGAGTTCAATCTAAAACGATCGCTATATTTTCGAAAACTACTTATGGGCCCAAAACGGATACCATCTGCAAAAGTTACGCTCAATTTTTCGCATGCCGACAATCCAAATACGCAAGTGCTCGTTCTTCGAAAAATCGCTAAAATCTGTCATGCATCATGACGAAGCGGTGAGTTCAATCCAAAATAGTCTCTACATTTTCGAAAAGTACTTATGGGCCCAAAACGGATACCGTCTGCAAAAGTCACGGTCAATTCTTCGAACGCCGGCAATCCGAGCGTTGTAAAAATGCAAGTGCTCGTTCTTCGAAAAATGGCCAAAATCCCTCAAACGTCACGACGAAGTTGTGAGTTCAATCCTAAATGGTCGCTATATTTCCGAAAAGTATTTACGGGCCCAAAACGGACACCGTATGCAAAAGTTACGCCCAATTTTTCGCATGCCGAAAATCCAAATACGCAGGTGCTCGTTTTTCAAAAAATCACGTTATGACAAAGTGGTGAGTTCAATCCAAAACGGTCGCTACATTTCCAAAAAGTACTTATGGGCCCAAAACGGACGCCTCTGCAAAAGTTACGCTCAATTTTCGCACGCCGACAATCCAAATACGCAAGTGCTCTTTCTTTGAAAAATCGCTAAATCCCTCATGCGTCATGACGAAGCGGTGAGTTCAATCCAAAACAGTCACTACATTTCCAAAAAGTACTATGGGCCCAAAATGGATACCGTCTGCAAAAAGTTACGCTCGATTTTTCGCATGCCGACAATCCAAATACGCAAGTGCTCGTTCATCGAAAAATTGCCAAAATCCCTCATGCATCATGACGAAGCGGTGAGTTAAATCCAAAACGGTCGCTACATTTCTGAAAAGTACTTATGGGCCCAAAACGGACACCGTCTGCAAAACTCACGCTCAATTCTTCGAACGCCGGCAATCCATGCTTTGTAAGTATACAAGTGCTCGTTCTTTGAAAAATGGCTAAAATCCCTCAAACGTCACGACGAAGTTGCGAGTTCAATCCAAAACGGTCGCTACATTTTCGAAAACTACTTATGGGCCCAAAACGGACACCGTCTGCAAAACTCACGCTAAATTCTTCGAACGCCGGCAATCCAAGCGTTGTAAATATGCAAGTGCTCGTTCTTCAAAAAATGGCTGAAATCCCTCAAACGTCACGACGAAGTTGCGAGTTCAATCCAAAACGGTCGCTACATTTTCGAAAACTACTTATGGGCCCAAAACGGACACCGTCTGCAAAACTCACGCTAAATTCTTCGAACGCCGGCAATCCAAGCGTTGTAAATATGCAAGTGCTCGTTCTTCAAAAAATGGCTGAAATCCCTCAAACGTCACGACGAGGTGGTGAGTTCAATCTAAAACGGTCGCTACATTTCGGAAAAGTACTTATGGGCCCAAAACGGACACGTCTGCAAAAGTTACGCTCAATTTTTGCATGCCGACAATCCAAATACGCAAGTGCTCGTTCTTTGAAAAATGGCTGAAATCCCTCAAACGTCACGAAGAAGTTGTGAGTTCAATCCAAAACGGTCGCTACATTTTCGAAAACTACTTATGGGCCCAAAACGGACAGCGTTTGCAAAACTCACGCCCAATTCTTCGAATGCAGGCAGTCCAAGCGTTGTAAGTATGCAAGTGCTCGTTCTTTGAAAAATGGCTGATATCCCTCAAACGTCACGACGAAGTTGTGAGTTCAATCCAAAACGGTCGCTACATTTTCGAAAAGTACTTATGGGCCCAAAACGGATACCGTCTGCAAAAGTTACGCTCAATTTTTCGAACGCCGACAGTCCAAGCGTTGTGAGTATGTAAGTGCTCGTTCTTCGAAAAATGGCTGAAATCCCTCAAACGTCACGAGGAAGTGGTGAGTTCAATCCAAAACGGTCGCTACATTTTTGAAAAGTACACATGGGCCCAAAACGGACATCGTCTACAAAAGTTACGCTTAATTTTCGCATGCTGACAATCCAAATACGCAAGTACCCATTCTTCGAAAAATCGCTAAAATCCCTCATGCATTATGACGAAGCGGTGAGTTCAATCCAAAACGGTCTCTACATTTCCGAAAAGTACTTATGGGCCCAAAACGGACACCGTGTGCAATACTCACGCTAAATTCTTCGAACGTCGGCAATCCAAGCTTTGTAAGTATGCAAGTGCTCGTTCTTCGAAAAATGGCTGAAATCCCTCAAACGTCACGACGAAGTTGCGAGTTCAATCCAAAACGATCGCTACATTTTCGAAAAGTACTTATGTGCCCAAAACGGACACCGTCTGCGAAACTCACCCTGAATTCTTCGAACGTCGGCAATCCAAGCATTGTAAATATGCAAGTGCTCGTTCTTCAAAAAATGGCCGAAATCCCTCAAACGTCACGACGAGGTAGTGAGTTCAATCTAAAATGGTCGCTACATTTCCGAAAAGTACTTATGGGCCCAAAACGGACACCGTCTGTAAAAGTTACGCCCAATTTTCGCATGCTGACAATCCAAATACGCAAGTGCTCGCTCTTCAAAAAATCGCTAAAATCCCTCATGCAACATGACGAAGTGGTGAGTTCAATTCAAAACGGTCTCTACATTTTCGAAAAGTACTTATGGACCCAAGACGGAAACCGTCTGCAAAACTCACGCTCAATTCTTCTAACGCCAGCAATCCAAGCTTTGTAAGTATGCAAGTGCTCGTTCTTCAAAAAATGGCTGAAATTCCTCAAACGTCACGAAAAAGTTGCGAGTTCAATCCAAAACGGTTGCTGCATTTTCGAAAAGTACTTATGGGCCCAAAATGGACACCGTCTGCAAAAGTTACGCTCAATTTTCGCAGGTCGACAATCCAAATACGCAAGTGCTCGTTCTTCAAAAAATTGCTTAAATCCCTCATACGTCATGATGAAGTGGTGAGTTCAATCCAAAACGGTCACTACATTTCCAAAAAGTACTTATGGGCCCAAAACGGACACAGTCTGCAAAAGTTACGCTCAATTTTTCGCATGCCGACAATCCAAATACGCAAGTGCTCGTTCTTCGAAAAATTGCCAAAATCCCTCAGGCGTCATGACGAAGCGGTGAGTTCAATCCAAAACGGTCGCTACATTTCCAAAAAGTACTTATGTGCCCAAAACGGACGCCGTCGACAAAAGTTACGCTCTATTTTTCGCATGCCGACAATCCAAATACGCAAGTGCTCGTTCTTCGAAAAATTTCCAAAATCCCTCATGCATCATGACGAAGCGGTGAGTTCAATCCAAAACGGTTGCTACATTTTCGAAAAGTACTTATGGGGCCAAAACAGACACTGTTTGCAAAACTCACGCTCAATTCTTCGAATGCCGGCAGTCCAAGCGTTGTAAGTATGCAAGTTCTCGTTCTTTGAAAAATGGCTGAAATCCCTCAAACGTCACGACGAAGTTGTGAGTTCAATCCAAAACGGTCGCTACATTTCCGAAAAGTACTTATGGGCCCAAAACGGATACCGTCTGCAAAAGTTAAGCTCAATTTTTCGCATGCCGACAATCCATATACGCAAGTGCTCGTTCTTCGAAAAATCACCAAAATCCCTCATACGTCATGACGATGCGGTGAGTTCAATCCAAAACGGTCGCTACATTTTTGAAAAGTACTTATGGTCCCAAAACAGACACCGTCTGCAAAAGTTACGCTCGATTTTTCACATGCCGACATCCAAATACGCAAGTGCTCGTTCTTCAAAAAATCTCTAATATCCCTCATGCGTCATGACGAGGTAGTGAGTTCAATCCAAAATGGTCGCTACATTTCCGAAAAGTACTAATGGGCCCAAAATGGACACCGTCTACAAAACTCACGGTCAATTCTTCGAACGCCGGCAATCCAAGCGTTGAAAATATGCAAGTGCTCGTTCTTTGAAAAACGGCCAAAATCCCTCAAACGTCACGACGAAGTGGTGAGTTCAATCCAAAACGGTCGCTACATTTCCGAAAAGTACTTATGGGCCCAAAACGGACACCGTCTGCAAAAGTTACGCTCAATTTTCGCATGCCGACAATCCAAATACGCAAGTGCTCGTTTTTCAAAAAATAGCCAAAATTCCTCTTATGTTATGACGAAGTGGTGAGGTCAATCCAAAACGGTCGCTACATTTCCGAAAAGTACTTATGGGCCCAAAACGGACGTCGTCTACAAAAGTTACGCTCAATTTTCGCACGTCGACAATCCAAATACGCTAGTGCTCGTTCTTCGAAAAATGGCTGAAATCTCTCAAACGTCACGACGAAGTGGTGAGTTCAATCCAAAACGATCGCTACATTTCCGAAAAGTACTTATGGGCCCAAAACGGATACCATCGGCAAAAGTTACACTCAATTTTTCGCATGCCGAAAATCCAAATATGCAAAGGCTCGTTCTTCAAAAAATGGCTAAAATCCCACATACGTTATGAGGAAGCTGTGAGTTCAATCCAAAATGGTAGCCACATTTTCGAAAAGTACTAATGGGCCCAAAACGGACACCGTCTCCAAAAGTCACGCTCAATTCTTTGAACGCCGACAATCCAAATACGCAAGTGCTCATTCTTCAAAAAATGGCTGAAATCCCTCATACGTTATGACGAAGCTGTGAGTTCAATCCAAAAATGGTAGCCACATTTCCGAAAAGTACTAATGGGCCTAAAACGGACGCCGTCTCCAAAAGTCACGCTCAATTCTTCGAACGCCGGCAATCCAAGCGTTGTAAATATGCAAGTGCTCGTTCTTCGAAAAATGGCCAAAATCTCTCAAACATCACGACGAAGTTGTGAGTTCAATCCTAAACGGTCGCTACATTTTCGAAAAGTACTTATGGGCACAAAACGGACACCGTATGCAAAAGTTACGCTCAATTTTTCGCATGCCGACAATCCAAATGCGCAAGTGCTCGTTCTTCGAAAAATCACCAAAATCCCTCATGCATCATGACAAAGTGGTGAGTTTAATCCAAAACGGTCATTACATTTCCGAAAAGTACTTATGGGCCCAAAACGGACACCGTCTGCAAAAGTTACGCTCAATTTTCGCATGCCGACAATCCAAATACGCTAGTGCTCGTTCTTTGAAAAATGGCTGAAATCCTTCAAACGTCATGACGAAGTGGTGAGTTCAATACAAAACCATCGCTACATTTCCGAAAAGTACTTATGGGCCCAAAACGGACACCGTCGGCAAAAGTTACGCTCAATTTTTCGCATGCCGACAATCCAAATACGCAAGTGCTCGTTCTTCAAAAAATTGTCAAAATCCCTCATGCATCATGACGAAGCGGTGAGTTCAATCCAAAATGGTCGCCACATTTTCGAAAATTACTTATGGGCGGAAAACAGACACTGTTTCCAAAACTCACGCTCAATTCTTCGAATGCCGACAGTCCAAGCATTGTAAGTATGCAAGTGCTCGTTCCTTGAAAAATGGCTGAAATCCCTCAAATGTCACGACGAAGTAGTGAGTTCAATCGAAAATGGTCGCTACATTTCCGAAAAGTACTTATGGGCCCAAAACGGATACCGTCTGCAAAAGTTACGCTCTATTTTTCGCATGCCGACAATCCAAATACGCAAGTGCTTGTTCTTCGAAAAATCACCAAAATCCTTCATGCGTCATGACGAAGTGGTGAGTTCAATCCAAAACGGTCACTACATTTCCGAAAAGTACTTATGGGCCCAAAATGGATACCGTCTTCAAAAGTTACGCTCAATTTTTCGCATGCCGACAATCCAAATACGCAAGTGCTCGTTCTTCGAAAAATCGCCAAAATTCCTCTTATGTTATGACGAAGCGGTGAGTTCAATCCAAAACGGTCACTACATTTCCAAAAAGTACTTATTGGCCCAAAACGAACACCGTCTGCGAAACTCACGCTCAATTCATCGAACGCCAGCAATCCAAGCTTTGTAAGTGTGCAAGTGCTCGTTCTCTGAAAAATGGCGAAAATCCCTCAAACGTCACGATGAAGTTGCGAGTTCAATATAAAACGGTCGCTACATTTCCGAAAAGTACTTATGGGCCCAAAACGGACACCGTCTGCAAAACTCACGCTGAATTTTTCGAACACTGGCAATCCAAGCGTTGTAAATATGCAAGTGCTCATTCTTCAAAAAATGGTCAAAATCCCTCAAACGTCACGATGAAGTGGTGAGTTCAATCCAAAACGGTCGCTACATTTCCGAAAAGTACTTATGGGCGCAAAACGGACACCGTCTGCAAAAGTTACTCTCAATTTTCGCATGCCGACAATCCAAATACGCAAGTGCTCGTTCGTTTGAAAATTGCCAAAATCCCTCATGCATCATGACGAAGCGGTGAGTTCAATCCAAAACGATCGCTACATTTTCAAAAACTACTTATGGGCCCAAAACGGATACCGTCTACAAAAGTTACGCTCAATTTTTCGCATGCCGACAATCCAAATACGCAAGTGCTCCTTCTTCGAAAAAATGCCTGAAACCACTCATACGTTATGACGAAGCGGTGAGTTCAATCCAAAATGGTAGCCACATTTCCGAAAGGTACTAATGGGCCCAAAATGGACACCATCTGCAAAAGTCGCGCTCAATTCTTCGAACGCCGGCAATCCGAGCGTTGTAAAAATGCAAGTGCTCGTTCTTCAAAAAATGGCCAAAATCCCTCAAACGTCACGACGAAGTTGTGAGTTCAATCCTAAACGGTCGCTACATTTCCGAAAAGTGCTTATGGGCCAAAACGGACACCGTATGCAAAAGTTACGCTCAATTTTTCGCATGCCGAAAATCCAAATATGCAAGTCCTCATTTTTTTAAAAATCTCCAAAATTCCTCTTACGTTATGATGAAGTGGTGAGTTCAATCCAAAAGGTCGCTAAATTTTCGAAAAGTAATTATGGGCCCAAAACGGACGTCGTCTGCAAAAGTTATGCTCAATTTTTCGAACGCTGGCAATCCAAGAGCTGTAAATATGCAAGTGCTCGTTCTTCGAAAAATGGCCGAAATCCCTCAAATGTCACGAAGAAGTTGTGAGTTCAGTCCTAAACGGCCGCTCAATTTCAAAAATGTGCTTACGGGCCTAAAACGGACATCGTATGTAAAAGTTACACTCAATTTTTCGTATGCCGACAATCCAAATACGCAAGTGCTTGTTTTTCAAAAAATCGCCAAAATTCCTCTTATGTTATGACGAAGTGGTGAGTTAATAAAAAATGGTCGCTACATTTACGAACAGTAGTTATGGGCCCAAAACGGAAGCCGTCTGCAAAAGTTACGCTCAATTTTTCGCATGCCGACAATCCAATTACGCAAGTGCTCATTCTTCGAAAAATCGTTAAAATACCTCATGCGTCATGACGAAGCGGTGAGTTCAATCCAAAACGGTCACTACATTTTCGAAAAGTCTTATGGGCCCAAAACGGACACCATATGCAAAACTCACGCTCAATTCTTCGAACGCCGACAATCCAAGCTTTGTAAGTGTGCGAGTGCTCGTTCTTCGAAAAATGGCTGAAATCCCTCAAACATCATGATGAAGTTGCGGGTTCAATCCAAAACGGTCGCTACATTTCCGAAAAGTACTTAAGGGCCCAAAACGGACGCCGTCTGCAAAAGTTAATCTCAATTTTTGCATGCCGACAATCCAAATACGCAGTGCTCATTCTTCGAAAAATTTCTTAAATCCCCCATGCGTCATGACGAAGCGGTGAGTTCAATCTAAAACGGTCACTACATTTTCGAAAAGTACTTATGGGCCCAAAACGGACACCGTTTGTAAAACTCACGCTCAATTCTTCGAACGTCGGCAATCCGAGGGTTGTAAAAATGCAAGTGCTCGTTCTTCAAAAAATGGCCGAAATCCCTCCAACGTCATGACGAAGTTGTGAGTTCAATCCTAAACGGTCGCTACGTTTTCGAAAAGTGCTTATGGGCCAAAACGGACACCGTATGCAAAAGTTACGCTCAATTTTTCGCATGCCAACAATCCAAATACGCAAGTGCTCGTTTTTCAAAAAATTGCCAAAATTCCTCTTACGTTATGACGAAGTGGTGAGTTCAATCCAAAATGGTCGCAACATTTCTGAAAAGTAATTATGGGCCCAAAACGGACGCCGTCTGCAAAAGTTACGCTCAATTCTTCGAACGCCGGCAATCCAAGCGTTGTAAATATTCAGGTGCTCGTTCTTCAAAAAATGGCCGAAATCAACGGTCGCTACATTTCCAAAAAGTGCTTATGGGCCCAAAACGAACACCGTATGCAAAAGTTACGCTCAATTTTTCGCATGCCGACAGTCCAAATGCGCAAGTGCTCATTTTTCAAAAAATCGCTAAAATTCCTCTTACGTTATGACGAAGTGGTGAGTTCAATCCAAAACGGTCGCTACTTTTCCGAAAAGTAATTATGGGCCCAAAATGGATACCGTTTGTAAAAGTTACGCTCAATTCTTCGCATGTCGACAATCCAAATACGCAAGTGCTCGTTCTTCGAAAAATGGCTTAAATCCCTCATATGTCATGACGAAGTGGTGAGTTCAATCCAAAACGGTCACTACATTTCCAAAAAGTACTTATGGGCCCAAAACGGACACCGTCTGCAAAAGTTACGCTCAATTTTTCGCATGCAGACAATCCAAATACGCAAGTGCTCATTCTTAGAAAAATCGTCAAAATCCCTAATGCGTCATGACGAAGGGTTTAGTTCAATCCAAAACGGTCACTACATTTCTGAAAAGTACTTATGGGACAAAACGGACACCGTTTGCAAAACTCACGCTCAATTCTTCAAACGTCAGCAGTCCAAGCGTTGTAAGTATGCAAGTGCTCTTTCTTCGAAAAATGGCTGAAATCCCTCAAACGTAACGATGAAGTGGTTAGTTCAATCCAAAACGATCGCTACATTTCTGAAAACTACTTATGGGCCCAAAATGGATACCGTCTGCAAAAGTTACGCTCAATTTTTTGCATGCCGACAATCCAAATACGCAAGTGCTCGTTCTTCGAAAATGGCTAAAATCACTCATACGTTATGACGAAGCGGTGAGTTCAATCCAAAATGGTAGCCACATTTCCGAAAAGTACTAATGGGCCCAAAACGGACACCTTCTGCAAAAGTCACGCTCAATTCTTCGAACGTCGGCAATCCGAGCGTTGTATAAATGCAAGTGCTCGTTCTTCAAAAAAAGGCCGAAATCCCTCAAACGTCATGACGAAGTTGTGAGTTCAATCCTAAACGGTCGCTACATTTCCGAAAATTGCTTATGGGCCCAAAACGGACACCGTATGCAAAAGTTACGCCCAATTTTTCGCATGCCGACAATCCAAATATGCAAGTGCTCGTTCTTCAAAAAATCGCCAAAATTCCTCTTAAGTTATGATGAAGTGGTGAGTTCAATCCAAAACGGTCGCTACATTTCCGAAAAGTAATTATGGGCCCAAAACGGACGCCGTCTGCAAAAGTTACGCTCAATTCTTCGAACACCGGCAATCCAAGTGTTGTAAATATGCAAGTTCTCATTCTTTGAAAATGACCGAGATCCCTCAAACGTCATGACGAAGTTGTGAGTTCAGTCCTAAACGGTCGCTACATTTCCAAAAAGTGCTTATGGGCCCAAAATGGACACCGTATGCAAAAGTTACGCTCAATTTTTCGCATGCCGACAATCCAAATACACAAGTCCTCGTTTTTCAAAAAATCGCCAAAATTCCTCTTATGTTATGAGGAAGTGGTGAGTTGAATCCAAAACGGTCGCTACATTTTCAAAAAGTAATTATTGGCCCAAAATGGACGCCGTCTGCAAAAGTTACGCTCAATTTTTCGCATGCCGACAATCCAATGAAGCAAGTGCTCATTCTTCGAAAAATCGCTAAAATCCCTCATGCGTCATGACGAAGTGGTGAGTTCAATCGAAAATGGTCACTACATTTCCGAAAAGTACTTATGGGCCCAAAACGGACATTGTCTGCAAAACTCAAGCTCAATTCTTCGAACGCCGGCAATTCAAGCTTTGTAAGTGTGCAAGTGCTCGTTCTTCGAAAAATGGCTGAAATCCCTCAAATGTCACGACGAAGCTGTGAGTTCAGTCGTAAACGGTTGCTCCATTTCCAAAAAGTGCTTATGGGCCCAAAACGAACACCGTATGCAAAAGTTACGCTCAATTTTTCGCATGCCGACAGTCCAAATGCACAAGTGCTCATTTTTCAAAAAATCGCCAAAATTCCTCTTACATTATGACGAAGGGGTGAGTTCAATCCAAAAAGGTTGTTACATTTCCGAAAAGTACTTATGGGCCCAAAACGGATGCCGTCTGCAAAAGTTACGCTCAATTTTCGCATGCCGACAATCCAAATACGCAAGTGCTCGTTCTTTGAAAAGTCGCCAAAATCCCTAATGCGTCATCACGAAGCGGTGAGTTCAACCTAAAATGGTCGCTACATTTCCGAAAAGTACATATGGGCCCAAAACGAACATCGTCTGCAAAAGTCACGCTCAATTCTTCGAACGCCGGCAATCCAAGCGTTGTAAATATGCAAGTGCTCGTTCTTCGAAAAATGGCTGAAATCCCTCAAACGTCATGACGAAGTGGTGAGTTCAATTCTAAACGATCGCTACATTTTCGAAAAGTACTTATGGGCCGAAAACGGACACCGTATACAAAAGTTACGCTCAATTTTTCGCATGCCGACAATCCTAAAACCCAAGTGCTCATTTTTCGAAAAAATTGCCAAAATTCCTCTTACGTTATGACGAAGTTGTGAGTTCAATCCAAAACGGTTGTTACATTTCCGAAAAGTACTTATGGGCCCAAAACGGATGCCGTCTGCAAAAGTTACGCTCAATTTTCGCATGCCGACAATCCAAATACGCAAGTGCTCGTTCTTTGAAAAATCGCCAAAATCCCTCATGCGTCATGACGAAGCGGTGAGTTCAACCTAAAATGGTCGCTACATTTTCGAAAAGTACTTATGGGCCCAAAACGGACACCGTCTGCAAAAGTCACGCTCAATTCTTCGAACGTCGGCAGTCCAAGCGTTGTAAATATGCAAGTGCTCGTTCTTCGAAAAATGGCCGAAATCCCTGAAACGTCACGACAAAGTGGTGAGTTCAATTCTAAACGGTCGCTACATTTTCAAAAAGTACTTATGGGCCCAAACCGGACACCGTATACAAAAGTCACGCTAAATTTTTCGCATGCCGACAATCCTAATGCCCAAGTGCTCGTGTTTCAAAAATTACCAAAATTCCTCTTACGTTATGACGAAGTCGTGAGTTCAATCAAAAATGGACGCTGTCTGCAAAAGTTACACTCAATTTTCGCAGGCCGACAATCCAAATACGCAAGTGCTCGTTCTTCGAAAAATTGCCAAAATCCCTCATGCGTCATGACGAAGCGGGGAGTACAATCCAAAACGGTCGCTACATTTCCGAAAAGTACTTATGGGCCCAAAACGGACACCGTCTGCCAAAGTTACGCTCAATTTTCGCATGCCGACAATCCAAATATGCAAGTGCTCGTTTTTCAAAAAATCGCCAAAACTCCTCTTACGTTATGACAAAGTGGTGAGTACAATCCAAAACGGTCGCTACATTTTCGAAAAGTACTTATGGGCCCAAAACGGATGCCGTCTGCAAAAGTTACGCTCAATTTTCGCATGCCGACAATCCAAATACGCAAGTGCTCGTTCTTTGAAAAATCGCCAAAATCCTTCATGCATCATGACGAAGCGGTGAGTTCAACCCAAAACGGTCTCTACATTTCTGAAAAGTACTTATGGGCCAAAAACGGACACCGTCTGCAAAAGTCACGCTCAATTCTTCGAACGCCGAGAGTCCAAGCGTTGTAAATATGCAAGTGCTCGTTCTTCGAAAAATGGTCGAAATCCCTAAAACGTCACGATGAAGTGGTGAGTTCAATTCTAAACGGTCGCTACATTTTCGAAAAGTACTTATGGGCCCAAAACGGACACCGTACAAAAGTTACGCTCAATTTTTCGCATGCCGACAATCCTAATACCCAAGTGCTCGTTTTTCGAAAAATTGCCAAAATTCCTCTTACGTTATGACGAAGTCGTGAGTTCAATCCAAAACGGACGCCGTCTGCAAAAGTTACGCTCAATTTTCGCAGGCCGACAATCAAAATACGCAAGTGCTCGTTCTTCGAAAAATTGCCAAAATTCCTCATGCGTCATGACGAAGCAGGGAGTTCAATCCAAAACGGTCGCTACATTTCCGAAAAGTACTTATGGGCCCAAAACGGACACCGTCTGCAAAAGTCATGCTCAATTTTCGCATGCCGACAATCCAAATACGCAAGTGCTCGTTTTTCAAAAAATCGCCAAAATTCCTCTTACGTTATGATGAAGTGGTGAGTTCAATCCAAAATGGTCGCTACATTTCTGAAAAGTAATTATGGGCCCAAAACGGCCGCCGTCTGCAAAAGTTACGCTCAATTTTTCGCATACCGACAATCCAAATACGCAAGTGCTCGTTCTTCGAAAAATTGCCAAAATCCCCCATGCATCATGATGAAACGGTGAGTTCAATCCAAAACGGTTGCTACATTTTCGAAAAGTACTTATGGGCCCAAAACGGACACCGTTTGCAAAACTCACGCTCAATTCTTCGAACGCCGGCAGTCCTAGCGTTGTAAGTATGCAAGTGCTCATTCTTCAAAAAATGGCTGAAATCCGTCAAACGTCATGACGAACTGGTGAGTTCAATCCAAAACGGTCGCTACATTTCTGAAAAGTACTTATGGGCCAAAAACGGATACCGTTTGCAAAAGTTACACTCAATTTTTCGCATGCCGACAATCCAAATACACAAGTGCTCGTTCTTCGAAAAATGGCTAAAATCCCTCATACGTCATGACGAAGCGGTGAGTTCAATCCAAAATGGTAGCAACATTTTTGAAAAGTACTAATGGGCCCAAAACGGACACCGTCTGCAAAAGTTACGTTGAATTTTCGCATGCCGACAATCCAAATACGCAAGTGCTCACTCTTCGAAAAATCGCCAAAATCCCTCATGCTTCATGACGAAGCGGTGAGTTCAATCCAAAAAAGTGGCTACATTTCCGAAAAGTACTTATGGGCCCAAAACGGACATCGTCTGCAAAAGTCACGCTCAATTCCTCGAACGCCGACAATCCAAATACGCAAGTGCTCGTTCTTTGAAAAATCGCCAAAATCCCTCATGCGTCATGACGAAGCGGTGAGTTCAACCCAAAACGGTCGCTACATTTCCGAAAAGTACATATGGGCCCAAAACAGACACCGTCTGCAAAAGTCATGCTCAATTCTTCGAACGCCGGCAGTCCAAGCATTGTAAATATGCAAGTGCTCGTTTTTCGAAAAATGGCCGAAATTCCTAAAACGTCACGACGAAGTGGTGAGTTCAATTCTAAACGGTCGCTACATTTTCGAAAAGTACTTATGGGCCCAAAACGGACACCGTATACAAGAGTTACGCTCAATTTTTCGCATGCCGACAATCCTAATACCCAAGTGCTCATTTTTCGAAAAATTGCCAAAATTCCTCTTACGTTATGACGAAGTCGTGAGTTCAATCCAAAACGTACGCCGTCTGCAAAAGTTACGCTCAATTTTCGCAGGCCGACAATCAAAATACGCAAGTGCTCGTTCTTCGAAAAATTGCCAAAATTCCCCATGCGTCATGACGAAGCAGGGAGTTCAATCCAAAACGGTCGCTACATTTCCGAAAAGTACTTATAGGCCCAAAACGGACACCGTTTGCAAAACTCAAGCTCAATTCTTCGAACGTCGGCAGTCCTAGCGTTGTAAGTATGCAAGTGCTCATTCTTCGAAAAATGGCTGAAATCCTTCAAACGTCACGACGAAGTGGTGAGTTCAATCCAAAACGGTCGCTACATTTCTGAAAAGTACTTATGGGCCCAAAACGGATACCGTTTGCAAAAGTTATGCTCAATTTTTCGCATGCCGACAATCCAAATACACAAGTGCTCGTTCTTCGAAAAATGGCTAAAATCCCTCATAAGTCATGACGAAGCGGTGAGTTCAATCCAAAATGGTAGCAACATTTTTGACAAGTACTAATGGGCCCAAAACGGACACCGTTTGCAAAAGTTACGCTGAATTTCGCATGCCGACAATCCAAATACGCAAGTGCTCGTTCTTCGAAAAATCGCCAAAATCCCTCTTGCGTCATGACGAAGCGGTGAGTTCAATCCAAAACGGTGGCTACATTTCCGAAAAGTACTTATGGGCCCAAAACGGACATCGTCTGCAAAAGTCACGCTCAATTCTTCGAACGCCGACAATCCAAATACGCAAGTGCTCGTTCTTTGAAAAATCGCCAAAATCCCCCATGCGTCATGACGAAGCGGTGAGTTCAACCCAAAACGGTCGCTACATTTCCGAAAAGTACATATGGGCCCAAAACGGACACTGTCTGCAAAAGTCACGCTCAATTCTTCGAATGCCGGCAGTTCAAGCGTTGTAAATATGCAAGTGCTCGTTCTTCGAAAAATGGCCGAAATCCCTAAAATGTCACGACAAAGTGGTGAGTTCAATTCTAAACGGTCGCTACATTTTCGAAAAGTACTTATGGGCCCAAAACGGACACCGTATACAAGAGTTACGCTCAATTTTTCGCATGCCGACAATCCTAATACCCAAGTGCTCGTTTTTCGAAAAATTGCCAAAATTCCTCTTACGTTATGACGAAGTCGTGAGTTCAATCCAAAACGGACGTCGTCTGCAAAAGTTACGCTCGATTTTCGCAGGCCAACAATCAAAATACGCAAGTGCTCGTTCTTCGAAAAATTTCCAAAATCCCCCATGCGTCATGACGAAGCAGGGAGTTCAATCCAAAACGGTCGCTACATTTCCGAAAAGTACTTATGGGCCCAAAACGGACACCGTCTGCAAAAGTTACGCTCAATTTTCGCATGCCGACAATCCAAAACGCAAGTGCTCGTTTTTCAAAAAATCGCCAAAATTCCTCTTACGTTATGATGAAGTGGTGAGTTCAATCCAAAATGGTCACTACATTTCCGAAAAGTAATTATGGGTCCAAAACGACCGCCGTCTGCAAAAGTTACGCTCAATTTTTCGCATACCGACAATCCAAATACGCAAGTGCTCGTTCTTCGAAAAATTGCCAAAATCCCTCATGCATCATGATGAAACGGTGAGTTCAATCCAAAACGGTCGCTACATTTTCGAAAAGTACTTATGGGCCCAAAACGGACACCGTTTGCAAAACTCACGCTCAATTCTTCGAACGTCGGCAGTCCTAGCGTTTTAAGTATGGAAGTGCTCATTCTTCGAAAAATGGCTGAAATTCCTCAAACGTCACGACGAAGTGGTGAGTTCAATCCAAAACGGTCGCTACATTTCTGAAAAGTATTTATGGGCCCAAAACGGATACCGTATACAAGAGTTACGCTCAATTTTTCGCATGCCGACAATCCTAATGCCCAAGTGCTCGTTTTTCGAAAAATTGCCAAAATTCCTCTTACGTTATGACGAAGTCGTGAGTTCAATCCAAAACGGACGCCGTCTGCAAAAGTTACACTCAATTTTCGCAGGCCGACAATCAAAATACGCAAGTACTCGTTCTTCGAAAAATTGCCAAAATCCCCCATGCGTCATGACGAAGCAGGGAGTTCAATCCAAAACGGTCGCTACATTTCCGAAAAGTACTTATGGGCCCAAAACGGACACCGTCTGCAAAAGTTACGCTCAATTTTCGCATGCCGACAATCCAAATACGCAAGTGCTCGTTTTTCAAAAAATCGCCAAAATTCCTCTTACGTTATGATGAAGTGGTGAGTTCAATCCAAAACGGTCGCTACATTTTCGAAAAGTAATTATGGCCCCAAAACGGCCGCCGTCTGCAAAAGTTACGCTCAATTTTTCGCATACCGACAATCCAAATTCGTAAGTGCTTGTTCTTCGAAAAATTGCCAAAATCTCTCATGCATCATGATGAAACGGTGAGTTCAATCCAAAACGGTCGCTACATTTCCGAAAAGTACTTATGGGCCCAAAACGGACACCGTTTGCAAAACTCACGCTCAATTCTTCGAACGCCGGCAGTCCTAGCGTTGTAAGTATGCAAGTGCTCATTCTTCAAAAAATGGCTGAAATCCCTCAAACGTCACGACGAACTGGTGAGTTCAATCCAAAACGGTCGCTACATTTCTGAAAAGTACTTATGGGCTCAAAACGGATACCGTCTGCAAAAGTTACGCTCAATTTTTCGCATGCCGACAATCCAAATACACAAGTGCTCGTTCTTCGAAAAATGGCTAAAATCCCTCATACGTCATGACGAAGCGGTGAGTTCAATCCAAAATGGTAGCAACATTTTCGAAAAGTACTAATGGGCCCAAAACGGACACCCTCTGCAAAAGTTACGCTGAATTTTCGCATGCCGACAATCCAAATACGCAAGTGCTCGTTCTTCGAAAAATTGCCAAAATCCCTCATGCGTCATGACGAAGCGGTGAGTTCAATCCAAAACGGTGGCTACATTTTCGAAAAGTACTTATGGGCCCAAAACGAACATCGTCTGCAAAAGTCACGCTCAATTCTTCGAACGCCGGCAATCCAAGCGTTGTAAATATGCAAGTGCTCGTTCTTCGAAAATGGCCGAAATCCCTCAAATGTCACGACGAAGTATTGATTTAAATCCCAAACGGTCGCTACATTTTCGAAAAGTACTTATGGGCCCAAAACGGACACCGTATGCAAAAGTTACGCTCAATTTTTCGCATGCCGACAATCTAAATACGTAAGTGCTCATTTTTCAAAAAATCGCCAATATTCCTCTCACGTTATGACGAAGTGGTGAGTTCAATCCAAAATGGTCGCTACATTTTCGAAAAGTACTTCTGGGCTCAAAACGGACGTCGTCTACAAAATTTACGCTCTATTTTCACATGCTGACAATCCAAATACGCAAGTGCTCGTTCTTCGAAAAATCGCTAAATTCCCTCATGCGTCATGACGAAGCTGTGAGTTCAATCCAAAACGGTCACTACATTTCCGAAAAGTACTTATGGCCCCAAAACGGACACAGTCTGCAAAACTCACGCTCAATTCTTCGAACGTCGGCAATCCAAGCTTTGTAAGTATGCAAGTGCTCGTTCTTCGAAAAAGGGCTGAAATTCCTCAAACGTCACGATGAAGTTGCGAGTTCAATCCAAAACAATCCATGCATTTTCGAAAAGTACTTATGGGCCCAAAATGGACACCGTCTGCAAAAGTTACGCACAATTTTCGCTGGCCGACAATCCAAATTCGCAAGTGCTCGTTCTTCGAAAAATCGCCAAAATCCCTCATACGTCATGACGAAGCGGTGAGTTCAATCCAAAATGGTAGCAACATTTTCGAAAAGTACTTATGGGCCCAAAACGGACACCGTCTGCAAAAGAAACACTCAATTTTCGCACGCCGACAATCCAAATACGCAAGTACTCATTTTTCAAAAAATCGTCAAAATTTCTCTTACGGTATGATGAAGTGGTGAGTTCAATCCAAAACGGTTGCTACATTTTCGAAAAGTAATTATGGACCTAAAACGGACGCCGTCTTTAAAAGTTACGCTCAATTTTTTGCATGCCGACAATCCAAATACGCAAGTGCTCATTCTTCGAAAAATTGCCAAAATCCCTCATGCATCATTACGAAGCGGTGAGTTCAATCCAAAACGGTCGCTACATTTCCGAAAAGTACTTATAGGCCCAAAACGGACACCGTTTGCAATACTCACGCTCAATTCTTCGAACGCCGGCAGTCCAAGCATTTTAGGTATGCAAGTGCTCGTTCTTTGAAAAATGGCTGAAATCCCTCAAATGTCACGACGAAGTGGTGAGTTCAATCCAAAACGTTCACTACATTTCTGAAAAGTAATTATGGGCCCAAAACGGAGACCGTTTGCAAAAGTTACGCTCAATTTTTCGCATGCCGATAATCCAAATACGAAAGTGCTCGTTCTGCGAAAAATGGCTGAAATCCCTCATACGTCATGATGAAGTGGTGAGTTCAATCCAAAATGGTAGCCACATTTTCGAAAAGTACTAATGGGCCCAAAACGGACACCGTCTGCAAAAGTTACGCTCAATTCTTCGGACGCCGGCAATCCATGCATTGTAAATATGCAAGTGCTCGTTCTTTGAAAAATGGCCAAAATCCCTCAAACGTCACGACGAAGTTGTGAGTTCAATCCTTAACGGTCGCTACATTTCCGAAAATACTTATGGGCCCAAAACGGACACCGTATGCAAAAGTTGCGCTCAATTTTTCGCATGCTGATAATCCAAATACGCAAGTGCTCGTTTTTCAAAAAATCACCAAAATTCCTCTTACGTCATAGCGAAGTGGTGAGTTCAATCCAAAACGGTCGCTACATTTTCGAAAAGTACTTATAGGCCCAAAACAGACGCCGTCTGCAAAAGTTACGCTCAATTTTTGCATGCCGACAATCCAAATACGCAAGTGCTCGTTCTTTGAAAAATCGCTGAAATCCCTCATGCATCATGACGAAGTGGTGAGTTCAATCCAAAACGGTCACTACATTTCTGAAAAGTACTTATGGGCCCAAAACGGACACCGACTGCAAAACTCATGCTCAATTCTTTGAACGCCGAAAATCCAAGCCTTGTAAGTATGCAAGTGCTCGTTCTTCGAAAAATGGCTGAAATCCCTCAAACGTCACGACGAAGTTGCGAGTTCAATCCAAAACAGTCGCTACATTTTCGAAAAGTACTTATGGGCCCAAAATGGACACCGTCTGCAAAACTCACGCGGAATTCTTCGAACGCCGGCAATCCAAGCGTTGTAAATATGCAAGTGCTCGTTCTTCAAATAATGGCCGAAATCCCTCAAACGTCACGACAAAGTGGTGAGTTCAATCCAAAACGGTCGCTACATTTTCGAAAAGTACTTATGGGCCCAAAACGGACACCGTCTGCAAAAGTTACGCTCAATTTTCGCATGCCGACAATCCAAATACGTAAGTGCTCATTCTTCGAAAAATCGCTAAAATCCCTCATGCATCATGACGAAGCAGTGAGTTCAATCTAAAACGGTCACTATATTTCCGAAAAGTACTTATGGGTCCAAAACGGACACCGTCTGCAAAACTCACACTCAATTCTTCGAACGCCGGCAATCCAAGCTTTGTATGTATGCAAGTTCTCATTCTTCCAAAAATGGCTGAAATTCCTCAAACGTCACGATGAAGTTGTGAGTTCAATCCAAAACGGTCGATGCATTTTTGAAAAGTACTTATGGGCCCAAAATGGACACCGTCTGAAAAAAGTTACGCTCAATTTTCGAAGGCCGACAATCCAAATACGCAAGTGCTCCTTCTTCGAAAAATCGCTAAAATCCCTCATGTGTCATGACGAAGCGGTGAGTTCAATCCAAAACGGTCGCTACATTTTCGAACAGTACTTATGGGCCTAAAACGGACACCGTTTGCAAAACTCACGCTCAATTCTTCGAATGCCGGTAGTCCAAACGTTGTAAGTATGCAAGTGCTCGTTCTACGAAAAATTGCAGAAATCACTCAAACGACACGACGAAGTTGTGAGTTAAATCCAAAACGGTCGCTACATTTCTGAAAAGTACTTATGGGCCCAAAACGGATACCGTCTGCAAAAGTTACGCTCAATTTTTCGCATGTCGACATTCCAAATACGCAAGTGCTCGTTCTTCGAAAAATCGCTAAAATTCCTCATACGTCATGACGAAGTGGTGAGTTCAATCCAAAATGGTCGCTACATTTCCGAGAAGTACTAATGGGCCCAAAACGGACACCGTCGGCAAAAGTCATGCTCAATTCTTCGAACGCCGGCAATCCCAGCGTTGTAAATATGCGAGTGCACGTTCTTCAAAAAATAGCTGAAATCCCTCAAACGTCACGACGAAGTTGTGAGTTCAATCCTAAACGGTCGCTACTTTTTCGAAAAGTACTTATGGGCCCGAAACAATTACCGTTTGTAAAAGTTACGCTCAATTCTTCGTACGTCGACAATCCAAATACACAAGTGCTCGATCTTCAAAAAATGGTTTAAATCCCTCAAACGTCATGACGAAGCGGTGAGTTCAATCCAAAACGATCACTACATTTCCAAAAAGTACTTATGGGCCCAAAACGGACACCGTCTGCAAAAGTTACGCTCAATTTTTCGCATGCCGACAATCCAAATACGCAAGTGCTCGTTGTTCGAAAAATTGCCAAAATCCCTCATGCGTCATGACGAAGCGGTGAGTTCAATCCAAAACGATCGCTACAATTCCGAAAAGTACTTATGGGCCCAAAACGGACACCGTCTGCAAAAGTTACGCTCAATTTTTCGCATACCGACAATCTAAATACGCAAGTGCTCGTTCTTCGAAAAATTGCCAAAATTCCTCATGCATCATGATGAAGCGGTGAGTTCAATCCCAAACGGTCGCTACATTTCCGAAAAGTACTTAGGGGCCCAAAACGGACACCGTTTGCAAAACTCACGCTCAATTCTTCGAACGCCGGCTGTCCAAGCGTTGTAAGTATGCAAGTGCTCGTTCTTCGAAAAATGGCTGAAATCCCTCAAACGTCACGACGAAGTGGTGAGTTCAATCCAAAATGGTCGCTACATTTCTGAAAAGTACTTATGGGTCCAAAACGGATACCGTCGGCAAAAGTTACGCTCAATTTTACGCATGTCGACAATCCAAATACGCAAGTGCTGGTTCTTCGAAAAATCACTAAAATTCCTCATACTTCATGACGAAGCGGTGAGTTCAATCTAAAATGGTCGCTACATTTCCGAAAAGTACTTATGGGCCCAAAATGGACGCCGTCTACAAAAGTTACGCTCTATTTTTCGCATGCTGACAATCCAAATACGCAAGTGCTCGTTCTTTCAAAAATCGCTAAAATCCCTCATGTGTCATGACGAAGCGGTGAGTTCAACCCAAAACGGTCTCTACATTTTCGAAAAGTACTTATGGGCCCAAAACGGACACCGTCTGCAAAACTCACACTAAATTCTTTGAACGTCGGCAATCCAAGCTTTGCAAGTATGCAACTGCTCGTTCTTTGAAAAATGGCTGAAATCCCTCAAACGTCACGATGAAGTTGCGAGTTCAATTCAAAACGGTCGCTACATTTTCAAAAAGTACTTACGGGCCCATAACGAACACCGTCTGCAAAACTCACGCTGAATTTTTTGAACGACGGCAATCCAAGCGTTGTAAATATGGAAGTGCTCGTTCTTCAAAAAATGGGCAAAATCCCTCAAACGTCGCGATGAAGTGGTGAGTTCAATCCAAAACGGTCGCTACATTTCCGAAAAGTACTTATGGGCCCAAAACGGACACCGTCGAGTTCAATCCAAAACGGTCGCTACATTTCCGAAAAGTACTTATGGGCCCAAAACGGACACCGTATGCAAAAGTTACGCTCAATTTCGCATGCCGACAATCCAAATACGAAGTGCTCGTTCTTCAAAAAATCGCTAAAATCCCTCATGCATCATGACGAAGCGGTGAGTTCAATCTAAAACAGTCAGTACATTTCCGAAAAGTACATAAGGGCCCAAAACGGACACCGTCTGCAAAACTCACGCTCAATTCTTCGAACGCCGGCAATCCAAGCTTTGTAGGTCTGCAAGTGCTCGTTCTTCAAAAAATGGCTGAAATTCCTCTAACGTCACGATGAAGTTGCGAGTTCAATCCACAACGGTCGCTGTATTTTCGAAAAGTACTTATGGGCCCAAAACGGACATCGTCTGCAAGAGTTACACTCAATTTTTCGCATGCCGACAATCCAAATACTCAAGTGTTCGTTCTTTGAAAAATCGCCAAAATCCCTCATGCGTCATGACGAAGCGGTGAGTCCAATCCAAAACGGTCGCTACATTTTCGAAAAGTACTTATGGGCCCAAAACGGACACCGTCCGGAAAAGTTACGCTCAATTTTTCGCATGCCAACAATCCAAATACGCAAGTGCTCGTTCTTCGAAAAATTGCCAAAACTCGTCATGCATCATGACGAAGCGGTGCGTTCAATTCAAAACGGTCGCTACATTTTTGAAAAGTACTTATCGGCCCAAAATGGACGTCGTTTGCAAAACTCACGCTCAATTCTTCGAACGCCGGCAGTCCAAGCATTGCATACAAATCTTTAAAAGATCTTTTGGAAAATGGATGAAATCCCTCAAACGTCACGACGAAGTGGTGAGTTCAATCCAAAATCGTCGCTACATTTTCGAAAAGTACTTATGGGCCCAAAACGGATACCGTCGGCAAAAGTTACGCTCAATTTTTCGCATGTCGACAATCCAAATACGAAGTGCTCGTTCTTTGAAAAATTGTTAAAATTCCTCATACGTCATGACGAAGCGGTGAGTTCAATCCAAAATGGTAGCCACTTTTCCGAAAAGTACTAATGGGCCCAAAACGGACACCGTCTGCAAAACATACGCTCAATTTTCGCATGTCGACAATCCAAATACGCAAGTACTCGTTCTTCGAAAAATCGCCAAAATCCCTCATGCATCATAACGAAGCGGTGAGTTCAATCCAAAATGGTCGCTACATTTTCGAAAAGTACTTATGGGCCCAAAACGGACACCGTTTGCAAAAGTTACGCTCAATTTTTCACATGCCGACAATCCAAAAACGCAAGTGCTCTATCTTCGAAAAATTGCCAAAATTCCTCATGCATCATGATGAAGCGGTGAGTTCAATCCAAAACGGTCGCTACATTTCCGAAAAGTACTTATGGGCCCAAAACGGACACCGTTTGCAAAACTCACGCTCAATTCTTCGAACGCCGACCGTCCAAGCGTTGTAAGTATGCAAGTGCTTGTTCTCTGAAAAATGGCTGAAATCCCTCAAACGTCATGACGAAGTGGTGAGTTCAATCCAAAACGGTCGCTTCATTTCCGAAAAGTACTTATGGGCCCAAAACGGAGACCGTCGGCAAAAGTTACGCTCAATTTTACGTATGTCGACAATCCAAATACACAAGTGCTCGTTTTTCGAAAAATTGCCAAAATTCCTCATGCATCATGATGAAGCGGTGAGTTCAATCCAAAACGGTCGTTACATTTCCGAAAAGTACTTATGGGCCCAAAACGGACACTGTTTGCAAAACTCACGCTCAGTTTTTCGAACGCCGGCAGTCCAGGCGTTGTAAGTATGCAAGTGCTCATTCTTTGAAAAATGGCTGAAATTCCTCATACGTCATGACGAAGCGGTGAGTTCAATCCAAAACGGTCGCTACATTTTCGAAAAGTACTTATGGGCCCAAAACGGACACCGTCTACAAAAGTAACACTCAATTTTTGAAGGCCGACAGTCCAAATACACAAGTGCTCGTTCTTCGAAAAGTCACTAAAATCCCTCATGCGTCATGACGAAGCGGTGAGTTCAATCCAGAATGGTCGCTACATTTTCGAAAAGTACTTATGGGCCCAAAACGGATACCGTCGGCAAAAGTTACGCTCAATTTTACGCATGTCGACAATCCAAATGCGCAAGTGCTCGTTCTTTGAAAAATCGCTAAAATTCCTCTTACGTTATGACGAAGCGGTGAGTTCAAACCAAAACGGTCGCTACATTTTCGAAAAGTACTTATGGGCTCAAAACAGACACCGTCTGCAAAAGTTACGCTCAATTTTTTGCATGCCGACAATCCAAATACGCAAGTGCTCGTTCTTCGAAAAATTGCCAAAATCCCTCATGTCTCATGACGAAGCGGTGAGTTCAATCCAAAACGGTCGCTACATTTCCGAAAAGTACTTATGGGCCCAAAACGGACACCGTCTGCAAAAGTTTCGCTCAATTTTTCGCATGCCGACAATCCAAATACGCAAGTGCTCGTTCTTTGAAAAATTACCAAAATCCATCATGCATCATGACGAAGCAGTGAGTTCAATCCAAAACGATCGCTACATTTCCAAAAAGTACTTATGGGCCCAAAATGGACACCGTTTGCAAAACTCACGCTCAATTCTTCGAACACCGGCAGTCCAAGCGTTGAAAGTATGCAAGTGCTCGTTCTTCGAAAAATGGCTGAAGTCCCTCATACGTCATGACGAAGCGGTGAGTTCAATCCAAAATGGTAGCCACATTTTCCAAAAGTACTAATGGGCCCAAAACGAACACCGTCTGCAAAAGTAACGCTCAATTCTTCGAAGCCGGCAATCCAAGCATTGTAAATATGCAAGTGCTCGTTCTTCGAAAAATGGCCGACAAACCCTCAAACGTCACGACGAAGTTGTGAGTTCAATCCTTAATGGTGACTACATTTTCGAAAAGTACTTATGGGCCCAGAACGGACACCGTATGCAAAAGTTACGCTCAATTTTTCGCATGCCGACAACCTGAATACGCAAGTGCTCATTTTTCAAAAAATCGCCAAAATTCCTCTTATGTTATGACGATGTGGTAAGTTCAATCTAAAACGGTCGCTACATTTCCGAAAAGTACTTATGGGCCTAAAATGGACGCCGTATGCAAAAGTTACTCTCTATTTTTCGCATGCCGACAATCCAAATACGCAAGTGCTCGTTGTTTCAAAAATCGTTAAAATCCCTCATGTGTCATGACGAAGCGGTAAGTTCAATCCAAAACGGTCTCTACATTTTCGAAAAGTACTTGTGGGCCCAAAACGGATACCGTCTGCAAAACTCACGCTAAATTCTTTGAACGCCGGCAATCCAAGCTTTGCAAGTATGCAACTGCTCGTTCTTCGAAAAATGGCTAAAATCCCTCAAACGTCACGACGAAGTTGCGAGTTCAATCCAAAATGGTTGCTACATTTTCGAAAAGTACTTACGGGCCCAAAACGGACACCGTCTGCAAGACTCACGCTGAATTCTTCGAACGCCAGCAATCCAAGCGTTGTAAATATGCAAGTGCTCGTTCTTCAAAAAATGGCCAAAATCCCTCAAACATCGCGATGAAGTGGTGAGTTCAATCCAAAACGGTCGCTACATTTTCGAAAAGTACTTATGGGCCCAAAACGGACAACGTCTGCAAAAGTTACGCTCAATTTTCGCATGCCGACAATCCAAATACAAAGTGCTCGTTCTTTGAAAAATCACTGAAATCCCTCATGCATCCTGACGAAGCGGTGAGTTCAATCCAAAAGAGTTAGTACATTTCCGAAAAGTACATATGGACCCAAAACGGACACCGTCTGCAAAACTCACACTCAATTCTTCGAACGTCGGTAATCCAAGCTTTGTACGTCTGCAAGTGCTCGTTCTTCGAAAAATGGCTAAAATTCCTCAAACGTCACGATGAAGTTGCGAGTTCAATCCAAAACGGTCGCTGTATTTTTGAAAAGTACTTATGGGCCCAAAATGGACATCGTCTGCAAGAGTTACGCTCAATTTTTCGCATGCCAACAATCCAAATACTCAAGTGCTCGTTCTTCGAAAAATCACCAAAATCCCTCATGCATCATGACGAAGCGGTGAGTTCAATTCAAAACGGTCGCTACATTTTCAAAAAGTACTTATGGGCCCAAAACGGACACCGTCTGCAAAAGTTATGCTCAATTTTTTGCATGCCGACAATCCAAATACGCAAGTGCCCGTTCTTCGAAAAATTGCCCAAATTCGTCACGCATCATGACGAAGCGGTGAGTTCAATCCAAAACGGTCGCTACATTTCCGAAAAGTACTTATGGGTCCAAAACGGACACCGTTTGCAAAACTCGCGCTCAATTCTTCGAATGCCGGCAGTCCAAGCGTTGCATACAAATCTTTAAAAGATCTTTTAAAAAATGGTTGAAATCCCTCAAACGTCACGACGAAGTGGTGAGTTCAATCCAAAACGGTCGCTACATTTCCGAAAAGTACTTATGGGCCCAAAACGGATACCGTCGGCAAAAGTTACGCTCAATTTTTCGCATGCCGACAATCCAAATACGAAGTGCTCGTTCTTCAAAAAGTTGTTAAAATTTCTCATACGTCGTGACGAAGCGGTGAGTTCAATCCAAAATCGTAGCCACTTTTCCGAAAAGTACTAATGGGCCTAAAACGGACACGGTCTGCAAAACATACGCTCAATTTTCGCATGCCGACAGTCCAAATACGCAAGTGCTCATTCTTCAAAAAATTACCAAAATCCCTCATACGTCATGACAAAGCGGTGAGTTCAATCCAAAATGGTAGCCACTTTTCCGAAAAGTACTAATGGGCCCAAAACGGACACCGTCTGCAAAACATACGCTCACTTTTCGCATGCCGACAATCCAAATACGCAAGTTCTCGTTCTTCGAAAAATCGCCAAAATCCCTCATGCGTCATAACGAAGCGGTGAGTTCAATCCAAAACGGTCGCTACATTTCCGAAAAGTACTAATGGGCCCAAAACGGACACCGTCTGCAAAAGTTACACTCAATTTTTCGCATGCCGACAATCCAAATACGCAAGTGCTCGTTCTTCGAAAAATTGCCAAAATTCCTCATGCATCATGATAAAGCGGTGAGTTCAATCCAAAATAGTCGCTACATTTTCGAAAAGTACTTATGAGCCCGAAACGGACACCGTTTGCAAAACTCACGCTCAATTCTTCGAATGCCGGCAGTCCAAGCGTTGTAAATATGCAAGTGCACATTTTCGAAAAATGGCCGAAGTCCCTTAAATGTCACGACGAAGTTGTGAGTTCAATCCCAAACGGTCGCTACTTTTTCGAAAAGTACTTATGGGCCCAAAACGGATACCGTTTGCTAAAGTTATGCTCAATTCTTCGCATGTCGACAAACCAAATACGCAAGTGCTCGTTCTTTGAAAAATGGCTTAAATGCCTCATACGTCATGATGAAGCGATGAGTTCAATCGAAAACGGTCACTACATTTCCAAAAAGTACTTATGGGCCCAAAACAGACATCATCTGCAAAAGTTATGCTCAATTTTTCGCATCCCGACAATCCAAATACTCAAGTGCTCGTTCTTCGAAAAATTGCCAAAATCCCTCATGCGTCATGACGAAGCGGTGAGTTCAATCCAAAAGGTCACTACATTTTCGAAAAGTACTTATGGGCCCAAAACAGACACCGTCTGCAAAAGTTACGCTCAATTTTTCGCATGCCGACAAGGAAAATACGCCAGTGCTCGTTCTTCAAAAAATAGCCCAAATTTGTCATGTATCATGAAGAAGCGGTAAGTTCAATCCAAAACGGTCGCTACATTTCCGAAAAGTACTTATGGGCCCAAAATGGACATCGTTTGCAAAACTCACGCTCAATTCTTCGAACGCCGACAGTCCAAGCGTTGCATACAAATCTTTAAAATATCGTTTGAAAAATGGCTGAAATCCCTCAAACGTCACGACGAAGTGGTGAGTTCAATCCAAAATGGTCGCTACATTTTCGAAAAGTACTTATGGGCCCAAAACGGATACCGTCGGCAAAAGTTACGCTCAATTTTTCGCATGCCGACAATCCAAATGCGTCATGACGAAGCGGTGAGTTCAATCTAAAATGGTCACTACATTTTTGAAAAGTACTTATGGGCCCAAAACGGACACCGTTTGCAAATCTCACGCTCAATTCTTCGAACGCCAGCAATCCAAGCTTTGTAAGTATGCAAGTGCTCGTTCTTCAAAAAATAGCTGAAATCCTTCAAACGTCACAACAAAGTTGTGAGTTCAATCAAAAACGGTCGCTACATTTCCGAAAAGTACTTATGGGCCCAAAACGGACACCGTCAACAAAACTCACGCTGAATTCATCGAACGCCGACAATCCAAGCGTTGTAAATATGCAAGTGCTTGTTGTTCAAAAAATGGCCGAAATCCCTCAAACGTCACAATGAAGTGGTGTGTTCAATCCAAAACAGTCACTACATTTCCGAAAAGTACTTATGGGCCCCAAACGGACATCGTCTGCAAAAGTTACGCCCAATTTTTGCATGCCGAAAATCCAAATACGCAAGTGCTCGTTCTTCGAAAAATCGGTAAAATCCCTCATGCATCATGATGAAGCGGTGAGTTCAATCCAAAACGATCACTACAATTTCGAAAAATACTTATGGGCCCAAAACAGGCACCGTCTGCAAACCACACGCTCAATTCTTCGAACGCCGACAATCCAAGCTTTGTAAGTACGCAAGTTCTCGTTCTTCAAAAAATGGCTGAAATCCCTCAAACGTCACGACGAAGTTGCGAGTTCAATCCAAAATGGTCGCTACATTTACGAAAAGTACTTATGGGCCCAAAACGGACAACGTCTGCAAAACTCACGCTGAATTCTTCGAACGCCGGCAATCCAAGCGTTGTAAATATGCAAGTGCTCGTTCATCAAAAAATGGCCGAAATCCCTCAAACGTCACGATGAAGTGGTGAGTTCAATCCAAAACGGTCGCTACATTTCCGAAAAGTACTTATGGGTCTAAAATGGACACCGTCTGCAAAAGTTACGCTCAATTTTTGCATGCCTACAATCCTAATACGCAAGTGCTCATTTTTCAAAAAATTGCCAAAATTCCTCTTACGTTATGATGAAGTGGTGAGTTCAATCCAAAACGGTCGCAACATTTTTGAAAAGTAATTATGGGCCCAAAACGGACACCATCTGCAAAAGTTACGCTCAATTTTCGCATGTCGACAATCCAAATACGCAAGAGCTCGTTCTTCAAAAAATCGCTAAAATCCCTCATGCGTCATGACGAAGCCGTGAGTTCAATCCAAAACGGTCGCTACATTTCCGAAAAGTACTTATGGGCCCAAAACGGACACCGTTTGCAAAACTCACGCCCAATTCTTCGAACGTCGGCAGTCCAAGCGTTGTAAGTATGCAAGTGCTCGTTCTTTGAAAAATGGCCAAAATCCCTCAAACGTCAAGACGAAGTGGTGAGTTCAATCCAAAATGGTCGCTACATTTTCGAAAAGTACTTATGGGCCCCAAACGGATACCGTCGGCAAAAGTTACGCTCAATTTTTCGCATGCCGACAATCCAAATACGCAAGTGCTCGTTCTTCGAAAAATGGCTAAAATCCATCATAATTCATGACGAAGTGGTGAGTTCAATCCAAAATGGTAGCCACATTTTCGAAAAGTACTAATGGGCCCAAAACGGACACCGTTTGCAAAAGTAACGCTCAATTCTTCGAATGGTGGCACTCCAAGCGTTGTAAATATGCAAGTGCTCGTTCTTTAAAAAATGGCCGAAATCCCTCAAACGTCACGATGAAGTTGTGAGTTCTATCCTAAACGGTCGCTACTTTCTCGAAAAGTACTTATGGGCCGAAAACGGATACCGTTTGCAAAAGTTGCGCTCAATTCTTCGCATGTCGACAATCCAAATACACAAGTGCTCGTTCTTCGAAAAATGGCTTAAATCCCTCATACGACATGATGAAACGGTGAGTTTAATCCAAAACGGTCACTACATTTCCAAAAAGTACTTATGGTCCCGAAACAGACACCGTCTGCAAAATTTACACTCAATTTTTCGCATGCTGACAATCCAAATACGCAAGTGCTCGTTCATCGAGAAATCGCCAAAATCCATCATGTGTCATGACGAAGCGATGAGTTCAATCCAAAATGGTCGCTACATTTCCGAAAAGTACTTATGGTCCCAAAACGGACACCGTCTGCAAAAGTTACGCTCAATTTTTCGCATGCTGACAATCCAAATACGCAAGTGCTCGTTTTTCAAAAAATTGCCAAAATTCCTCTTACGTTATGATGAAGTGGTGAGTTCAATCCAAAACGGTCGCTACATTTCCAAAAAGCACTTATGGGCCCGAAACGGACGCCGTCTGCCGAAGTTACGCTCAATTTTCGTATGCTGACAATCCAAATACGCAAGTGCTCGTTCTTCGAAAAATCACTAAAATCCCTCATGCGTCATGATGAAGTGGTGAGTTCAATCCAAAACGGTCACTACATTTCCAAAAAGTACTTATGGGCCCAAAACGCACACTATCTACAAAACTCACGCTCAATTCTTCGAAAGCCGGCAATCCAAGCTTTGTAAGTATGCAAGTGCTCATTCTTCGAAAAATGGCTAAAATCCCTCAAACGTCACGACGAAGTTGCGAGTTCAATCCAAAACGGTCGCTACATTTTCTAAAAGTACTTATGGGCCCAAAACGGACACCGTCTGCAAAACTCACGCTGAATTCTTCGAACGCCGGCAATCCAAGCGTTGTAAATATGCAAGTGCTCGTTCTTCAAATAATGGCCGAAATCCCTCAAACGTCACGACAAAGTGGTGAGTTCAATCCAAAACGGTCGCTACATTTTCGAAAAGTACTTATGGGCCCAAAACGGACACCGTCTGCAAAAGTTACGCTCAATTTTCGCATGCCGACAATCCAAATACGTAAGTGCTCATTCTTCGAAAAATCGCTAAAATCCCTCATGCATCATGACGAAGCAGTGAGTTCAATCTAAAACGGTCACTATATTTCCGAAAAGTACTTATGGGTCCAAAACGGACACCGTCTGCAAAACTCACACTCAATTCTTCGAACGCCGGCAATCCAAGCTTTGTATGTATGCAAGTTCTCATTCTTCCAAAAATGGCTGAAATTCCTCAAACGTCACGATGAAGTTGTGAGTTCAATCCAAAACGGTCGATGCATTTTTGAAAAGTACTTATGGGCCCAAAATGGACACCGTCTGAAAAAAGTTACGCTCAATTTTCGAAGGCCGACAATCCAAATACGCAAGTGCTCCTTCTTCGAAAAATCGCTAAAATCCCTCATGTGTCATGACGAAGCGGTGAGTTCAATCGAAAACGGTCGCTACATTTTCGAAAAGTACTTATGTGCCCAAAACGGACACCATTTACAAAACACACGCTGAATTCTTCGAACGCCGGCAGTCCAAGCGTTGTAAGTATGCAAGTGCTCTTTCTTTGAAAAATGGGTGAAATCCCTCAAACGTCACGACGAAGTGGTGAGTTCAATCCAAAATGTCGCTACATTTCAGAAAAGTACTTATGGGCCCAAAACGGACACCGTATGCAAAATTACACTCTATTTTTTGCATGCCGACAATCCAAATACGCAAGTCCTAGTTTTTCAAGAAATCGCCAAAATTTCGCTTATGTTATGATGAAGTGGTGAGTTCAATCCAAAACGGTCGCTAGATTTCCGAAAAGTACTTATGGGCCCAAAACGGATGCCGTCTGCAAAAGTTACCCTCAATTTTCGCATGCCGACAATCCAAATATGCAAGTGCTCGTTCTTCGAAAGATCGCTAAAATCCCTCATTCGTCATGATGAAGTGGTGAGTTCAATCCAAAACGGTCACTACATTTTCGAAAAGTACTTATGGGCCATAAACGGACACCGTCTGCAAAAGTCACGCTCAATTCTTCGAACGCCGGCAATCCAAGCTTGTAAGTATGCAAGTGCTCGTTCTTCAAAAAATGGCTGAAATCCCTCAAACGTCACGACGAAGTTACGAGTTCAATCCAAAATAGTCGCTACATTTCCGAAAAGTACATATGGGCCCAAAACGGCCACCGTCTTCAAAACTCACGCTAAATTCATCGAACGCCGGCAATCGAAGCGTTGTAAATATGCAAGTGCTCGTTCTTCAAAAAATGGCCGAAATCCCTCAAACGTCACGACGAAGTGGTGAGTTCAATCCAAAACGGTCGCTACATTTCCGAAAAATACTTATGGGGCCAAAACGGACACCGTCTGCAAAAGTTACGCTCAATTTTTTGCATGCCGACAATCCAAATACGCAAGTGCTCGTTCTTCGAAAAATGGCTGAAATCCCTCGTACGTCATGACGAATCGTTGAGTTCAATCCAAAATGGTAGCCACATTTTTGAAAAGTACTAATGGGCCCAGAATGGACACCGTCTGCAAAAGTTACGCTCAATTTTTCGCATGCCGACAATCCAAATACGCAAGTGCTCGTTCGTCGAAAAATCGCCAAAATCCCTCATGCGTCATGACGAAGCGGTGTGTTCAATCCAAAACGGTTGCTACATTTTTGAAAAGTACTTATGGGCCTAAAACGGACACCGTCTGCAAAAGTTATGCTCAATTTTTCGCATGCCGACAATCCAAATACGCAAATGCTCGTTCTTCAAAAAATGGGTGAAATCCCTCATACGTCATGACGAAGCGGTGAGTTCAATCCAAAATGGTAGCCACGTTTTCGAAAAGTACTAACGGGCCCAAAACGGACACCGTCTACAAAAGTCACGCTCAATTCTTCGAACGCCGGCAATCCAGGCGTTGTAAATATGCAAGTGCTCGTTCTTCGAAAAATGGCCAAAATCCCTCAAACGTCACGACGAAGGTGTGAGTTCAATCCAAAACGGTAGCTACATTTTCGAAAGGTACTTATGGGCCAAAAATGGATACCATCTGCAAAAGTTACGCTCAATTTTTCGCATGCTGACAATCCAAATACGCAAGTGCTCGTTTTTCAAAAAATCGACAAAATTCCTCTTACATTATGATGAAGTGGTGAGTTCAATCCAAAATGGTTGCTACGTTTCCGAAAAGTACTTATGGGCCCAAAACGGACACCGTCTCCAAAAGTTACGCTCAATTTTTCGCATGCCGACAATCCAAATACGCAAGTGCTCGTTCTTTGAAATATCGAGAAAACCCCTCATGCGTCATGACGAAGCAGTGAGTTCAATCCAAAACGATCGCAACATTTTCGAAAAGTACATATGGGCCGAAAACGGACACCGTCTGCAAAAGTTACGCTCAACTTTTCGCATGCCCACAATCCAAATACGCAAGTACTCCTTCTTCGAAAAGTCGCCAAAATCCCTCATGCGTCATGACGAAGCGGTGAGTTCAAACCAAAAGGGTCGCTATATTTACGAAAAGTACTTATGGGCCCAAAACGGACACCATCTACAAAACTCACGCTGAATTCTTCGAATGCCGGCAATCGAAGCGTTGTAAATATGCAAGTGCTCGTTCTTCAAAAAATTGCCGAAATCCCTCAAACATCACGACAAAGTTGTGAGTTCAATCCAAAACGGTCGCTACATTTTCGAAAAGTACCTATGGGCCCAAAACGGATACCGTTTGCAAAAGTTACGCTCAATTTTTCGCATGCCGACAATCCAAATACGCAAGAGCTCGTTTTTCAAAAAATCGACAAAATTCCTCTTACATTATGATGAAGTGGTGAGTTCTATCCAAAACGATTGCTACGTTTCCGAAAAGTACTTATGGGCCCAAAACGGACACCGTCTCCAAAAGTTATGCTCAATTTTTCGCATGCAGACAATCCAAATACGCAAGTTCTCGTTCTTTGAAATATCGAGAAAACCCCTCATGCGTCATGACGAAGCGGTGAGTTCAATCCAAAAAGATCGCAACATTTTCGAAAAGTACATATGGGCCGAAAACGGACACCGTCTGCAAAAGTTACGTTCAACTTTTCGCATGCCCACAATCCAAATACGTAAGTGCTCCTTCTTCGAAAAGTCACCAAAATCCCTCATGCGTCATGACGAAGCGGTGTGTTCAAACCAAAAGGGTCGCTACATTTACGAAAAGTACTTATGGGCCCAAAACGGACACCATCTACAAAACTCACGCTGAATTCTTCGAACGCCGGCAATCGAAGCGTTGTAAATATGCAAGTGATCGTTCTTCAAAAAATGGCCAAAATCCCTCAAACGTCACGACAAAGTTGAGAGTTCAATCCAAAACGTTCGCTACATTTTCGAAAAGTACTTATGGGCCCAAAACGGATACCGTTTGCAAAAGTTACGCTCAATTTTTCGGATGCTGACAATCCAAATATGCAAGTGCTCGTTTTTCAAAAAATTGCCAAAATTCCTCTTACGTTATGATGAAGTGGTGAGTTCAATCCAAAACGGTCGCTACATTTCTGAAAAGTACTTATGGGCCCAAAACGGACGCCGTCTGCAAAAGTTACGCTCAATTTTTGAATGCCGACAATCCAAATACGCAAGTGCTCGTTCTACGAAAAATCACTAAAATCCCTCATGCGTCATGAGGAAGCAGTGAGTTCAATCCAAAACGGTCACTACATTTCCAAAAAGTACTTATGGGCCCAAAACGGACACCGTCTACAAAACTTACGCTCAATTCTTCGAAAGCCGGCAATCCAAGCTTTGTAAGTATGCAAGTGCTCGTTCTTCGAAAATGGCTGAGATCCCTCAAACGTCACGACGAAATTGCGAGTTCAATCCAAAACGGTCGCTACATTTTCGAAAAGTACTAATGGGCCCAAAACGGACACCGTCTGCAAAACTCACGCTGAAATCTTCGAACGCCGGTAATCCAAGCGTTGTAAATATGCAAGTGCTCATTCTTCAAAAAATGGCCGAAATCCCTCAAACATCACGACGAAAAAGTGAGTTCAATCCAAAACGGTCGCTACATTTTCGAAAAGTACTTATGGGCCCAAAACGGACACCGTTTGCAAAAGTTACGCTCAATTTTCGCATGCCGACAATCCGAATACGCAAGTGCTCGTTCTACAAAAAATCGATAAAATCCCTCATGAATCATGACGAAGCGGTGAGTTCAATCCAAAATGGTCACTACATTTCCAAAAAGTACTTATGGGCCCAAAACGGACACCGTCTGCAAAATCTCACGCTCAATTCTTCGAATGCCGGCAGTTCAAGCTTTGTAAGTATGCAAGTGCTCGTTCTTCTAAAAATGGCTGAAATCCCTCAAACGTCACGAGGAAGTTGCGAGTTCAATCCAAAACGGTCGCTGCATTATGGAAAAGTACTTACGGGCCCAAAATGGACACCGTCTGCAAAAGTTACGCTCAATTTTCGCAGGACGACAATCCAAATACGCAAGTGCTCCTTCTTTGAGAAATCGCTAAAATCCATCATGTGTCATGACGAAGCGGTGAGTTCAATCCAAAACGGTCGCTACATTTTCGAAAAGTACTTATGGGCCCAAAACGGACACCGTTTGTAAAACTCATGCTCAATTCTTCGAACGCCGGCAATCCAAGCGTTGTAAATATGCAAGTGCTCATTTTTTGAAAAATGGCCGAAATACCTCAAACGTTACGACGAAGTGGTGAGTTCAATCCAAAACGGTCGCTACATTTTCTAAAAGTACTTATGGGCCCAAAATGGACACCGTATGCAAAAGTTACGCTCTATTTTTCGCATGCCGACAAACCAAATACGCAAGTGGTAGTTTTTCAAAAAATCGCCAAAATTCCACTTACGTTATGATGACGTGGTGAGTTCAATCCAAAACGGTCGCTCCATTTTCGAAAAGCACTTATGGGCCCAAAACGGACGCCGTCTGTAAAAGTTACGCTCAATTTTCACAAGCCGACAATTCAAATACGCAAGTGCTCATTCTTCAAAAGATCGCTAAAATCCCTCATGTGTCATGACGAAGCGGTGAGTTCAATCCAAAATGGTCACTACATTTTCGAAAAGTACTTATGGGCCCAAAACGGACACCGTCCGCAAAACTCACGCTCAATTCTTCGAACGCCGGCAATCCAAGCTTTGTAAGTATGCAAGTGCTCGTTCTTCAAAAAATGGCTGAAATCCCTCCAACGTCACGACGAAGTTGCGAGTTCAATCCAAAACGGTCTCTACATTTCCGAAAAGTACTTATGGGCCCGAAACGGACACCGTTTGCAAAACTCACGCTCAATTCTTCGAACGCCGGCAGTCCAAGCGTTGTAAATATGCAAGTGCTCGTTCTTCAAAAAATGGCCGAAATCCCTCAAACGTCATGACGAAGTGGTGAGTTCAATCCAAAACGGTCGCTACATTTCTAAAAAGTACTTATGGGGCCAAAACGGACACAGTCTGCAAAAGTTATGCTCAATTTTTCGCATGCCGACAATCCAAATACGTAAGTGCTCGTTCTTCGAAAAATGGCTGAAATTCCTCATACTTCATGACGAAGCATTGAGTTCAATCCAAAATGGTAGCCACATTTTCGAAAAGTACTAATGGGCCCAAAACGGACACCGTCTGCAAAAGTCACGCTCAATTCTTCGAACGTCGGCAATCCAAGCATTGTAAATATGCAAGTGCTCGTTCTTCGAAAAATGGCCGAAATCCCTCAAACGTCACGACGAAGTTGTGAGTTCAATCCAAAACGGTTGCTACATTTTCGAAAAGTACTTATGGGCCCAAAATGGACACCATCTGCAAAACTTACGCTGAATTCTTTGAACGCCGGCAATCCAAGCGTTGTAAATATGCAAGTGCTCGCTCTTCAAAAAATGGTCGAAATCCCTCAAACGTCACGACGAAGTGGTGAGTTCAATCCAAAATGGTCGCTACATTTTCGAAAAGTACTTATGGGCACAAAACGGACACCGTCTGTGAAAGTTACGCTCAATTTTTCGCATGCCGACAATCCAAATACACGAATGCTCCTTCTTCAAAAAATGGGTGAAATCCCTCATACGTCATGACGAAGCGGTGAGTTCAATCCAAAATGGTAGCTACATTTTCGAAAAGTACTAATGGGCCCAAAACGGACACCGTCTGCAAAAGTCACGGTCAATTCTTGGAACGTCGGCAATCCACGCATTGTAAATATGCAAGTGCTCGTTCTTCTAAAAATGGCCGAAATCCCTCAAACGTCACGACGATGGTGTGAGTTCAATCCAAAATGGTCGCTACAATTCCGAAAAGTACTTATGGGCCCAAAACGGATACCGTCTGCAAAAGTTACGCTCAATTTTTCGCATGCCGACAATCCAAATATGCAAGTGCTCATTTTTCGAAAAATCGCCAAAATTCCTCTTTCATTATGATGAAGTGGTGAGTTCAATCCCAAATGGTCGCTATATTTTCGAAAAGTACTTATGGGCCCAAAACGGATACCGTCTGCAAAAGTTATGCTCAATTTTTCACATGCTGATAATCCAAATACGCAAGTGCTTGTTTTTCAAAAAATCGCCAAAATTCCTCTTACGTTATAACGAAGTGGTGAGTTCAATCCAAAACGATCGCTACATTTTCGAAAAGTACTTACGGGCCCAAAATGGACGCTGTCTGCAAAAGTTACGCTCAATTTTCGCATGCCGACAATCTAAATACGCAAGTGCTCATTCTTTTAAAAATCACTAAAATCCCTCATGCGTCAAGACGAAGCGGTGAGTTCAATCCAAAATGGTCACTACATTTTCGAAAAGTACTTATGGGCCCAAAACGGACACTGTCTGCAAAACTCAAGCTCAATTCTTCGAAAGCCGGCAATCCAAGCTTTGTAAGTATGCAAGTGCTTGTTCTTCGAAAAATGGATGAAATCCCTCAAACGTCACGATGAAGTTGCGAGTTCAGTCCAAAACAGTCGCTACATTTTCGAAAAGTACTTATGGGCCCAAAACGGACACCGTCTGTAAAACTCACGTTGAATTCTTTGAACGTCGGCAATCCAAGCGTTGTTAATATGCAAGTGCTCGTTCTTCAAAAATGGGCCGAAATCCCTCAAACATCACGACAAAAAATTGAGTTCAATCCAAAACGGTCGCTACATTTTCGAAAAGTACTTATGGGCCAAAAACGGACACTGTTTGCAAAAGTTACGCTCAATTTTCGCATGCCGACAATCCAAATACGTAAGAGCTCGTTCTTCGAAAAATCGCTAAAATCCCTCATGCATCATGATGAAGCGGTGAGTTCAATCCAAAACGGTCGCTACATTTTCGAAAAGTACTTATTGGCCCAAAACGGACACCGTTTGTAAAACTCATACTCAATTCTTCGAATGCCGGCAGTCCAAGCGTTGTAAATATGCAAGTGCACATTTTCGAAAAATGGCCGAAATCCCTCAAACATCACGACGAAGTTGTGAGTTCAATCCTAAATGGTCGCTCCTTTTTTGAAAAGTACTTATGGGCCCAAAACGGATACCGTTTGCAAAAGTTACGCCCAATTCTTCGCATGTCGACAATCCAAATATGTAAGTGCTCGTTCTACGAAAAATGGCTTCAATCCCTCATACGTCATGACGAAGCGGTGAGTTCAATCCAAAATGGTCACTACATTTCCAAAAAGTACTTATGGGCCAAAACGGACGTCGTCTGCAAAAGTTACGCTCAATTTTTCGCATGCCGACAATCCAAATACTCCAGTGCTCGTTCTTCGAAAAATTGCCAAAATCCCTCATGCGTCATGAAGAAGAGGTGAGTTCAATCCAAAACGGTCGCTACATTTTTGAAAAGTACTTATGGGCCCAAAACTAACACCGTCTGCAAAAGTTACGCTCAATTTTTCAGATGCCGACAATCCAAATACACAAGTGCTCGTTCTTCGAAAAATTGCCAAAATCCCTCATGCATCATGATGAAGCGGTGAGTTCAATCCAAAACGGTCGCTACATTTTCGAAAAGTACTTTTGGGCCCAAAACGAACAACGTTTGCAAAACTCACGCTCAATTCTTTGAATGCCGGCAGTCCCAGCGTTGTAAGTATGCAAGTGCTCGTTCTTCGAAAAATGGCCGAAATCCCTAAAACGTCACGACGAAGTGGTGAGTTCAATCCAAAACGGTTGCTACATTTTCGAAAAGTACTTATGGGCCCAAAACGGACACCGTCTGCAAAAGTTACGCACAATTTTTCGCATGCCGACAATCCAAATACGTAAGTGCTCATTCTTCGAAAATGGGCTGAAATCCCTCATACGTCATGACGAAGCGGTGAGTTCAATCCAAAATGGTAGCCACATTTTCGAAAAGTGCTAATGGGCCCAAAATGGACACCGTCTGCAAAAGTCACGCTCAATTCTTCGAGCGCCGGCAATCCAAGCGTTGTAAATACGCAAGTGCTCGTTCTTCGAAATATCGCCAAAATCCCTAATGCGTCATGATGAAGCGGTGAGTTCAATCCAAAACGGTTGCAACATTTTCGAAAAGTACTTATGGGCCGAAAATGGACACCGTCTGCAAAAGTTACGCTCAATTTTTTGCATGCCGACAATCTAAATACGCAAGTGCTCGTTTTTCAAAAAATCGTCAAAATTCCTCTTACGTTACGATGAAGTGGTGAGTTCAATCCAAAACGGTCGCTACATTTCCGAAAAGTACATATGGGCCCAAAACGGAAACCGTCTGCAAAAGTTACGCTCAATTTTCCGCATGCCAACAATCTAAATACGCAAGTGCTCGTTCTTCGAAAAATCGCCAAAATCCCTAATGCGTCATGACGAAGCAGTGAGTTCAATCTAAAATGGTTGCAACATTTTCAAAAAGTACTTATGGGCCGAAAATGGACACTGTCTGTAAAAGTTACGCTCAATTTTTCGCATGCCCACAATCCAAATACGCAAGTGCTCCTTCTTCGAAAAATCGCCAAAATCCCTCATGCGTCATGACGAAGCGGTGAGTTTAATCCAAAACGGTCGCTACATTTACGAAAAGTACTTATGGGCTCAAAACGGACACCGTCTGCAAAACTCACGCCCAATTCTTCGAACGCCGGCAATCGAAATGTTGTAAATATGCTAGTGCTCGTTCTTCAAAAAATGGCCGAAATCCCTAAAACGTCACAACAAAGTTGTGAATTCAATCCAAAACGGTCGCTACATTTTCGAAACGTACTTATGGGCCCAAAATGGACACAGTATGCAAAAGTTACGCTCAATTTTTTCGCATGCCGACAATCTAAATATGCAAGTGCTCATTTTTCAAAAAATGGCTGGAATCCCTCATGCATCATGACAAAGCGGTGAGTTCAATCCGAAACGGTCACTATATTTCCGAAAAGTACTTATAGGCCCAAAACGGACACCGTCTGCAAAACTCACGCTCAATTCTTCGAACGCCGGCAATCCAAACTTTGTAAGTATGCAAGTGCTCGTTCTTCGAAAAATGACTGATATCCCTCAAACGTCACAACGAAGTTGAAAGTTCAATCCAAAATGGTCGCTACATTTTCGAAAAGTACTTATGGGCCCAAAACGAACACCGTCTGCAAAACTTACGCTGAATTCTTCGAACGCCGGCAATCCAATCGTTGCAAATATGCAAGTGCTCGTTCTTCAAAAAATGGTCGAAATCCCTCAAACGTCACGAGGAAGTGGTGAGTTCAATCCAAAACGGTTGCTACATTTTGAAAAGTACTTATGGGCCCAAAATGGACACCGTCTGCAAAACCTCACGCTCAATTCTTCGAACGCCGGTAGTCCAAGCTTTGTAAGTATGCAAGTGCACGTTCTTCGAAAAATGGCTGAAACTTCTCAAACGTCATGATGAAGTTGCGAGCTCAATCCAAAACGGTCCCTGCATCTTCAAAAAGTACTTATGGGCCCAAAATGGACACCGTCTACAAAAGTTTCGCTCAATTTTCGCAGGCCGACAATCCAAAAACGCAAGTGCTCCTTCTTCGAAAAATCGCTAAAATCCCTCATGTGTCATGACGAAGCGGTGAGTTCAATCCAAAACGGTCGCTACATTTTCGAAAAGTACTTATGGGCCCAAAACGGACACCGTTTGCAAAACTCACGTTCAATTCTTCGAACGTCGGCAGTCCAAGCGTTGTAAGTATGCAAGTGCTCGTTCTTTGAAAAATGGCTGAAATCCCTCTAACGTCACGACGAAGTGGTGAGTTCAATCCAAAACGGCCGCTACATTTTCGAAAAGTACTTATGGGCCCAAAACGGACGCCGTCTGCAAAAGTTACGCTCAATTTTCGCATGCCGACAATCCAAATACGCAAGTGCTCGTTCTTCGAAAGATCGCTAAAATCCCTCATGCGTCATGATGAAGCGATGAGTTCAATCCAAAATGGTCACTACATTTTCGAAAAGTACTTATGGGCCCAAAACGGACACCGTCTGCAAAACTCACGCTCAATTCTTCGAACGCCGGCAATCCAAGCTTTGTAAGTATGCAAGTGCTCGTTCTTCAAAAAATGGCTGAAATCCCTCAAACGTCACGACAAAGTTGCGAGTTCAATCCAAAACGGTCGCTACATTTCCGAAAAGTACATATGGGCCCAAAACGGCCACCGTCTGCAAAACTCACTCTGAATTCATCGAACGCCGGCAATCGAAGCGTTGTAAATATGCAAGTGCTCGTTCTTCAAAAAATGGCCGAAATCCCTCAAACGTCACGACGAAGTGGTGAGTTCAATCCAAAACGGTCGCTACATTTCCGAAAACTACTTATGGGGCCAAAACGGACACCGTCTGCAAAAGTTACGCTCAATTTTTCGCATGCCAACAATCCAAATACGCAAGTGCTCATTCTTCGAAAAATGGCTGAAATCCCTCATACGTCATGACGAAGCGTTGAGTTCAATCAAAAATGGTAGCCACATTTTCGAAAAGTACTAATGGGCCCAAAATGGACGCCGTCTACAAAAGTTACGCTCCATTTTCGCATGCCGACAATCCAAATACGCAAGTGCTCGTTCTTCGAAAAACCACTAAAATCCCTCATGCGTCATGACGAAGCGGTGAGTTCAATCCAAAACGGTCACTACATATTCGAAAAGTACTTATGGGCCCAAAACGGACACCGTCTGCAAAACTCACGCTCAATTCTTCGAAAGCCGGCAATCCAAGCTTTGTAAGTATGCAAGTGCTTGTTCTTTGAAAAATGGCAGAAATCCCTCAAACGTCACGATGAAGTTGTGACTTCAATCTAAAACAGTCACTACATTTCCGAAAAGTACTTATGGGACCAAAACGGACACCGTCTGCAAAACTCACGATGAATTCTTCGAACGCTAGCAATCCAAGCGTTGTAAATATGCAAGTGCTCGTTCTTCAAAAAAATGGTCGAAATTCGTCAAACATCACGACGAAAAGGTGAGTTCAATCCAAAATGGTCGCTACAATTCCGAAAAGTACTTATGGGCCTAAAACGGACACCGTTTGCAAAAGTTACGCTCAATTATCACATGCCGACAATCCAAATACGCAAGTGCTCATTCTTCGAAAAATTGCTAAAATCCCTCATGCATCATGATGAAGCGGTGAGTTCAATCCAAAACGGTCACTACATTTTCGAAAAGTACTTATGGGCCCAAAACGAACACCTTCTGCAAAACTCACGCTCAATTATTCGAACGACGGCAATCTAAGCTTTGTAAGTATACAAGTGCTCGTTCTTCGAAAAATGGCTGAAATCCCTCAAACGTCACGATGAAGTTGCGAGTTCAATCCAAAACGGTCGCTGCATTTTCGAAAAGTACTTATGGACCCAAAATGGACACCGTCTGCAAAAGTTACGCTCAATTTTCGCAGGCCGACAATCCAAATACGCAAGTGCTCCTTCTTTGGAAAATCGCTAAAATCCCTCATGTGTCATGACGAAGCGGTGAGTTCTATCCAAAACGGTCGCTACATTTTCGAAAAGTACTTATGGGCCCAAAACGGACACCGTTTGTAAAACTCCAGCTCAATTCTTCGAACGCCGGCAATCCAAGCGTTGTAAATACGCAAGTGCTCGTTCTTCAAAAAATCGCCAAAATCCCTCATGCGTCATGACGAAGCTGTGAGTTCAATCCAAAACGGTCGCAACATTTTCGAAAAGTACTTATGGGCCGAAAACGGACACCGTCTGCAAAAGTTACGCTCAATTCTTTGCATGTCGACAATCCAAATACGCAAGTGCTTGTTCTTCGAAAAATGGCTTAAATCCCTTATACGTCATGATGAAGCGGTGAGTTTAATCCAAAACGGTCACTACATTTTCAAAAAGTACTTATGGGCCCAAAACGGACACCGTCTACAAAAGTTACGCTCAATTTTTCGCATGCCGACAATCCAAATACGCAAGTGCTCTTTCTTCAAAAAATCGCCAAAATCCCTCATGTGTCATGATGAAGCGGTGAGTTCAATCCAAAACGGTCGCTACATTTTCGAAAAGTACTTATGGGCCCGAAACGGACACCGTCTACAAAAGTTACGCTCAATTTTTCGCATGCCGACAATCCAAATACGCAAGTGCTCGTTCTTCGAAAAATTGCCAAAATCCCTCATGCATCATGATGAAGCGGTGAGTTCAATCCAAAACTGTGGCTACATTTTTGAAAAGTACTTATGGGCCCAAAACGAACCGTTTGCAAAACTCACGCTCAATTCTTCGAACGTCGGCAGTCCAAGCGTTGTAAGTATGCAAGTGCTCGTTCTTCGAAAAATGGTCGAAATCCCTAAAATGTCTCGATGAAATGGTGAGTTCAATCCAAAACGGTCGTTGCATTTCCGAAAAGTACTTATAGGCCCAAAACGGACACCGTCTACAAAAGTTACGCTCAATTTTTCGCATTCCGACAATCCAAATACGCAAGTGCTCGTTCTTCAAAAAATTGCCAAAATCCCTCATGCATCATGATGAAGCGGTGAGTTCAATCCAAAACTGTGGCTACATTTTTGAAAAGTACTTATGGGCCCAAAACGAACACCGTTTGCAAAACTCACGCTCAATTCTTCGAACGTCGGTAGTCCAAGCATTGTACGTATGCAAGTGCTCATTCTTCGAAAAATGGCCGAAATCCCTAAAATGTCACAATAAAGTGGTGAGTTCAATCCAAAACGATCACTACATTTCCGAAAAGTACTTATGGGCCCAAAACGGATACCGTCTGCAAAAGTTACGCTCAATTTTTCGCATGCCGACAATCTAAATACGCAAGTGCTCGTTCTTCGAAAACTGGCCAAAATTCCTCATACGTCATGACGAAGCAGTGAGTTCAATCCAAAATGGTAGCCACATTTTCGAAAAGTACTAATGGGCCCAAAACGGACACCGTCTGCAAAACTCACGCTCAATTCTTCGAGCCCCGGTAATCCAAGCGTTGTAAATATGCAAGTGCTCGTTCTTCAAAAAATGGCCAAAATCCCTCAAACATCATGACGAAGTTGTTAGTTCAATCCAAAACGGTCGCTACATTTTCGAAAAGTAGTTATGGGCCCAAAACGGACACCGTCTGCAAAAGTTACGCTCAATTTTCGCATGCCGACAATCCAAATACGCAAGTGCTCGTTCTTCAAAAAATCGCTAAAATCCCTCATGCATCATGATGAAGCGTTGAGTTCCATCCCAAAACGGTCACTACATTTCCGAAAAGTACTTATGGGCTGAAAACTGACACCGTCTGCAAAAGTTACGCTCAATTTTTCGCATGCCCACAATCCAAATACGCAAGTGCTCCTTCTTCAAAAAATCATCAAAATTCCTCTTACGTTATGATGAAGTGGTGAGTTCAATCCAAAACGGTCGCTACATTTCCGAAAAGTACTTATGGGCCCAAAACGGACACCGTCTGCAAAAGTTACGCTCAATTTTTCGCATGCCGATAATCCAAATACGCAAGTGCTCGTTCTTCGAAAAATCGTCGAAATCCCTCATGCGTCATGTCGAAGCGGTGAGTTCAATCCAAAACGGTCGCAACATTTTCGAAAAGTACTTATGGGCCGAAAACGGACACCGTCTGCAAAAGTTACGCTCAATTTTTCGCATGCCCACAATCCAAATACGCAAGTGCTCCTTCTTCGAAAAATCGCCAAAATCCCTCATGCGTCATGACGAAGCGGTGAGTTCAATCCAAAACGGTCGCTACATTTACGAAAAGTACTTATGGGCCCAAAACGGACACGTCTGCAAAATTCACGCTCAATTCTTCGAACGTCGGCAATCGAAAGTTGCAAATATGCTAGTGCTCGTTCTTCAAAAAATGGTCGAAATCCCTAAAACGTCACGACAAAGTTGTGAGTTCAATCCAAAACGGTCGCTACATTTTCGAAACGTACTTATGTGCCCAAAACGGACACAGTATGCAAAAGTTACGCTCAATTTTTTCGCATGCCGACAATCCAAATGCGCAAGTGCTCATTTTTCAAAAAATTGCCAAAATTCCTCTCACGTTATGGCGAAGTGGTGAGTTCAATCTAAAATGGTCGCTACATTTCCGAAAAGTACTTATAGGCCCAAAATGGAGGCCGTCTGCAAAACTTACGCTCAATTATCGCATGCAGACAATCCAAATACGCAAGTGCTCGTTCTTCAAAAAATCGCTAAAATCCCTCATGCATCATGACGAAGCGGTGAGTTCAATCCAAAACGGTCACTACATTTTCGAAAAGTACTTATGGGCCCGAAACGGACACCGTCTGCAAAACTTACGCTGAATTCTTCGAACGCCGGCAATCCAAGCGTTGTAAATATGCAAGTGCTCGTTCTTCCAAAAATGGCCAAAATCCCTCAAACGTCACGACGAAGTGGTGAGTTCAATCCAAAACGGTCGCTACATTTTCAAAAAGTACTTATGGGCCCAAAACGGACACCGTCTGCAAAAGTTACGCCCAATTTTCGCATGCCGACAATCCAAATACGCAAGTGCTTGTTCTTCAAAAAATCACTAAAATTCGTCATACGTCATGATGAAGCGGTGAGTTCAATCCATAATGGTCGCTACATTTCCGAAAAGTACTAATGGGCCCAAAACGGACGCCATTTGCAAAACTCACGCTCAATTCTTAGAACGTCGGTAGTCCAAGCGTTGTAGGTATGCAAGTGCTCGTTCTTCAAAAATTGGCTGAAATCCCTCAAACGTCAATCCTAAACGATCGCTACTTTTTTGAAAAGTACTTATGGGCCCAAAACGGATACCGTTTGCAAAAGTTACGCTCAATTCTTCGTATGTCGACAATCCAAATATGTAAGTGCTCGTTCTTCGAAAAATGGCTTAAATACCTCATACGTCATGACGAAGCGGTGAGTTCAATCCAAAACGGTCACTACATTTCCAAAAAGTACTTTTGGGCCCAAAACGGATACCGTCTGCAAAAGTTACGCTCAATTTTTCGCATGCCGACAATCCAAATACGCAAGTGCTCGTTCTTCAAAAACTGGCCGAAATGCCTCATACGTCATGACGAAGTGGTGAGTTCAATCCAAAATGGTAGCCACATTTTGGAAAAGTACTAATGGGCCCAAAATCGACACCGTCTGCAAAAGTCACGCTCAATTCTTCGAGCGTCGGCAATCCAAGCGTTGTAAATATGCAAGTGCTCGTTCTTCGAAAAATGGCCAAAATCCCTCAAACGTCATGACGAAGTTGTGAGTTCAATCCAAAACGGTCGCTACATTTTCGAAACGTACTTATGGGCCCAAAACGGACACCGTCTGCAAAAGTTACGCTCAATTTTTCGCATGCCGACAATCCAAATACGCAAGTGCTCATTCTTCGAAAAATCGCCGAAATCCCTCATGCGTCATGACGAAGCGGTGAGTTCAATCCAAAACGGTCGCAACATTTTCGAAAAGTACTTATGGGCTGAAAACGGACACCGTCTACAAAAGTTACGCTCAATTTTTCGTATGCCCACAATCCAAATACGCAAGTGCTCCTTCTTCGAAAATTCGCCAAAATCCCTCATGCGTCATGACGAAGCGATGAGTTTAATCCAAAATGGTCGCTACATTTACGAAAAGTACTTATGGGCTCAAAACGGACACGTCTGCAAAACTCGCGCTCAATTCTTCGAACGTCGGCAATCGAAACGTTGCAAATATGCTGGTGCTCGTTCTTCAAAAAATGGCCGAAATCCCTAAAACGTCACGACAAAGTTGTGAGTTCAATCCAAAACGGTCGCTACATTTTTGAAACATACTTATGGGCCCAAAACGGACACAGTATGCAAAAGTTACGCTCAATTTTTTCGCATGCCGACAATCCAAATATGCAAGTGCTCGTTTTTCAAAAAATTGCCAAAATTCCTCTCACGTTATGACGAAGTGGTGAGTTCAATCCAAAATGGTCGCTACATTTCCGAAAAGTACTTATAGGCCCAAAACGGACGCCGTCTGCAAAAGTTACTCTCAATTATCGCATGCAGACAATCCAAATACGCAAGTGCTCTTTCTTCAAAAAATCACTAAAATCCCTCATGCATCATAACGAAGCGGTGAGTTCAATCCAAAACGGTCACTACATTTTCGAAAAGTACTTATGGGCCCAAAACGGACACCGTCTGCAAAACTTACGCTGAATTCTTCGAACGCCGGCAATCCAAGCGTTGTAAATATGCAAGTGCTCGTTCTTCAAAAAATGGCCGAAACCCCTCAAACTTTACGACGAAGTGGTGAGTTCAATCCAAAACGGTCACTACATTTCCAAAAAGTACTTATGGGCCCAAAACGGACACCGTCTGCAAAAGTTACGCTCAATTTTTCGCATGCCGACAATCCAAATACGCAAGTGCTCATTCTTCAAAAAATTGCCAAAATCCCTCAGGCGTCATGACGAAGCGGTGAGTTCAATCCAAAACGATCGCCACATTTCCGAAAAGTACTTATGGGCCCAAAACGGATACCGTCTGCAAAAGTTACGCTCAATTTTTCGCATGTCGACAATCCAAATACGCAAGTGCTCGTTCTTCGAAAACTGGCCGAAATCCCTCATACATCATGCCGAAGCGGTGAGTTCAATCCAAAATGGTAGCCACATTTTCGAAAAGTACTAATGGGGCTAAAACGGACACCGTCTGCAAAAGTCACGCTCAATTCTTCGAGCGCCGGCAATCCAAGCGTTGTAAATATGCAAGTGCTCGTTCTTCGAAAAATGGTCAAAATCCCTCAAACGTCATGACGAAGTTGTGAGTTCAATCCAAAACGGTCGCTACATTTTCGAAAAGTGCTTATGGGCCCAAAACGGACACCGTCTGCAAAAGTTACGCTCAATTTTTCGCATGCCGACAATCTAAATACGCAAGTGCTCGTTCTTCGAAAAATGGCCAAAATCCCTCATGCGTCATGACGAAGTGGTGAGTTCAATCCAAAACGATCGCTACATTTCCAAAAAGTACTTATGGGCCCAAAACGGACACCGTGTGCAAAAGTTACGCTCAATTCTTTGTACGTCGACAATCCAAGCGTTCATGGGCCCAAAACGGATACCGTCTACAAAAGTTACGCTGAATTTTTCGCATGCCGACAATCAAAATACGCAAGTGGTCGTTCTTCGAAAAATGGTTGAAATCCTTCATACATCATGACGAAGTGGTGAGTTCAATCCATAATGGTAGCCACATTTTCGAAAAGTACTAATGGGCCCAAAACGGACACCGTCTGCAAAAGTCACGCTCAATTCTTCGAGCGCCGGCAATCCAAGCGTTGTAAATATGCAAGTGCTCGTTCTTCGAAAAATGGCCAAAATCCCTCAAACGTCATGACGAAGTTGTGAGTTCAATCCAAAACGGTTGCTACATTTTCGAAAAGTACTTATGGGCCCAAAATGGACACCGTCTGCAAAAGTTACGCTCAATTTTCGCATGCCGACAATCCAAATACGCAAGTGCTCGTTCTTCAAAAAATCGCTAAAATCCCTCATGCATCATGACGAAGCGTTGAGTTCCATCCCAAAACGGTCACTACATTTCCGAAAAGTACTTATGGGCCGAAAACGGACACCGTCTGCAAAAGTTACGCTCAATTTTTCGCATGCCGACAATCCAAATACGCAAGCGCTTGTTCTTCGAAAAATTGCTAAAATCCCTCATGCATCATGACGAAGCGTTGAGTTCCATCCCAAAACGGTCACTACATTTTCGAAAAGTACTTATGGGCCCAAAACGGACACCGTCTGCAAAAGTTACGCTCAATTTTTCGCATGCCGACAATCTAAATACGCAAGTGCTCGTTCTTCGAAAAATGGCCAAAATCCCTCATGCGTCATGACGAAGTGGTGAGTTCAATCCAAAACGATCGCTACATTTCCAAAAAGTACTTATGGGCCCAAAACGGATACCGTCTGCAAAAGTTACGCTCAATTTTTCGCATGTCGACAATCCAAATACGCAAGTGCTCGTTCTTCGAAAACTGGCCGAAATCCCTCATACGTCATGATGAAGCGGTGAGTTCAATCCAAAATGGTAGCCACATTTTCGAAAAGTACTAATGGGCCCAAAACGGACACCGTCTGCAAAAGTCACGCTCAATTCTTCGAGCGCCGGCAATCCAAGCGTTGTAAATATGCAAGTGCTCGTTCTTCGAAAAATGGCCAAAATCCCTCAAACGTCATGACGAAGTTGTGAGTTCAATCCAAAACGGTTGCTACATTTTCGAAAAGTACTTATGGGCCCAAAACGGATACCGTCTGCAAAAGTTACGCTCAATTTTTCGCATGTCGACAATCCAAATACGCAAGTGCTCGTTCTTCAAAAAATCGCTAAAATCCCTCATGCATCATGACGAAGCGTTGAGTTCCATCCCAAAACGGTCACTACATTTCCGAAAAGTACTTATGGGCCGAAAACGGACACCGTCTGCAAAAGTTACGCTCAATTTTTCGCATGCCCACAATCCAAATACGCAAGTGCTCCTTCTTTGAAAAATCGTCAAAATTACTCTTACGTTACGATGAAGTGGTGAGTTCAATCCAAAACGGTCGCTACATTTTCGAAAAGTACTTATGGGCCCAAAACGGACACCGTCTGCAAAAGTTACGCTCAATTTTTGGCATGCCGACAATCCAAATACGCAAGTGCTCATTCTTCGAAAAATCGCAAAAATCCCTCATGCGTCATGACGAAGCGGTGAGTTCAATCCAAAACGGTCGCAACATTTTTGAAAAGTACTTATGGGCCGAAAACGGACACCGTCTGCAAAAGTTACGCTCAATTTTTCGTATGCCCACAATCCAAATATGCAAGTGCTCCTTCTTCGAAAATTCGCCAAAATCCCTCATGCGTCATGACGAAGCGGTGAGTTTAATCCAAAATGGTCGCTACATTTACGAAAAGTACTTATGGGCTCAAAACGGACACATCTGCAAAACTCACGCTCAATTCTTCGAACGTCGGCAATCGAAACGTTGCAAGTATGCTAGTGCTCGTTCTTCAAAAAATGGCCGAAATCCCTAAAATGTCACGACAAAGTTGTGAGTTCAATCCAAAACGGTCGCTACATTTTCGAAACGTACTTATGGGCCCAAAACGGACACAGTATGCAAAAGTTACGCTCAATTTTTTCGCATGCCGACAATCCAAATACGCAAGTGCTCGTTTTTCAAAAAATTGCCAAAATTCCTCTCACGTTATGACGAAGTGGTGAGTTCAATCCAAAATGGTCGCTACATTTCCGAAAAGTACTTATAGGCCCAAAACGGACGCTGTCTACAAAAGTTACGCTCAATTATCGCATGCAGACAATCCAAATACGCAAGTGCTCGTTCTTCAAAAAATCACTAAAATCCCTCATGCATCATGGCGAAGCGGTGAGTTCAATCCAAAACGGTCACTACATTTTCGAAAAGTACTTATGGGCCCAAAACGGACACCGTCTGCAAAACTTACGCTGAATTCTTCGAATGCCGGCAATCCAAGCGTTGTAAATATGCAAGTGCTCGTTCTTCAAAAAATGGCCGAAATCCCTCAAACGTCACGACGAAGTGGTGAGTTCAATCCAAAACGGTCACTACATTTCCAAAAAGTACTTATGGGCCCAAAACGGACACCGTCTGTAAAAGTTATGCTCAATTTTTCGCATGCCGACAATCCAAATACGCAAGTGCTCATTCTTCGAAAAATCGCCAAAATCCCTCATGCGTCATGACGAAGCGGTGAGTTCAATCCAAAACGATCGCTACATTTTCGAAAAGTACTTATGGGCCCAAAACGGATACCGTCTGCAAAAGTTACGCTCAATTTTTCGCATGTCGACAATCTAAATACGCAAGTGCTCGTTCTTCGAAAACTGGCCAAAATCCCTCATACGTCATGACGAAGCGGTGAGTTCAATCCAAAATGGTAGCCACATTTTCGAAAAGTACTAATGGGCCCAAAACGGACACCGTCTGCAAAAGTCACGCTCAATTCTTCGAGCACCGGCAATCCAAGCGTTGTAAATATGCAAGTGCTCGTTCTTCGAAAAATGGCCAAAATCCCTTAAACGTCATGACGAAGTTGTGAGTTCAATCCAAAACGGTCGCTACATTTTCGAAAAGTACTTACGGGCCCAAAACGGACACCGTCTGCAAAAGTTACGCTCAATTTTCGCATGCCGACAATCCAAATACGCAAGCGCTTGTTCTTCGAAAAATTGCTAAAATCCCTCATGCATCATGACGAAGCGTTGAGTTCCATCCCAAAACGGTCACTACATTTCCGAAAAGTACTTATGGGCCGAAAACGGACACCGTCTGCAAAAGTTACGCTCAATTTTTCGCATGCCCACAATCCAAATACGCAAGTGCTCCTTCTTCGAAAACTGGCCGAAATCCCTCATACGTTATGACGAACCGGTGAGTTCAATCCAAAATGGTAGCCACATTTTCGAAAAGTACTAATGGGCCCAAAACGGACACCGTCTGCAAAAGTCACACTCAATTCTTCGAGCGCCGGCAATCCAAGCGTTGTAAATATGCAAGTGCTCGTTCTTCGAAAAATGGCCAAAATCCCTCAAACGTCATGACGAAGTTGTGAGTTCAATCCAAAACGGTCGCTACATTTTCGAAAAGTACTTATGGGCCCAAAACGCACACCGTCTGCAAAAGTTACGCTCAATTTTCGCATGCCGACAATCCAAATACGCAAGTGCTCGTTCTTTGAAAAATTGCTAAAATCCCTCATGCATCATGATGAAGCGTTGAGTTCCATCCCAAAACGGTCACTACATTTCCGAAAAGTACTTATGGGCCGAAAACGGACACCGTCTGCAAAAGTTACGCTCAATTTTTCGCATGCCCACAATCCAAATACGCAAGTGCTCCTTCTTCGAAAAATCGTCAAAATTCCTCTTACGTTACGATGAAGTGGTGAGTTCAATCCAAAACGGTCGCTACATTTTCGAAAAGTACTTATGGGCCCAAAACGGACACCGTCTGCAAAAGTTACGCTCAATTTTTCGCATGCCGACAATCCAAATACGCAAGTGCTCATTCTTCAAAAAATCGCCAAAATCCTCATGCGTCATGACGAAGTGGTGAGTTCAATCCAAAACGGTCGTAACATTTTTGAAAAGTACTTATGGGCCGAAAACGGACACCGTCTGCAAAAATTACGCTCAATTTTTCGTATGCCCACAATCCAAATACGCAAGTGCTCCTTCTTCGAAAAATCGCCAAAATCCCTCATGCATCATGACGAAGCGGTGAGTTTAATCCAAAACGGTCGCTACATTTATGAAAAGTACTTATGGGCTTAAAACGGACACGTCTGCAAAACTCACGCTCAATTCTTCGAACGTCGGCAATCGAAACGTTGCAAATATGCTAGTGCTCGTTCTTCAAAAAATGGCCAAAATCCCTAAAACGTCACGACAAAGTTGTGAGTTCAATCCAAAACGGTCGCTACATTTTTGAAACATACTTATGGGCCCAAAACGGACACAGTATGCAAAAGTTACGCTCAATTTTTTCGCATGCCGACAATCCAAATATGCAAGTGCTCGTTTTTCAAAAAATTGCCAAAATTCCTCTCACGTTATGACGAAGTGGTGAGTTCAATCCAAAATGGTCGCTACATTTCCGAAAAGTACTTATAGGCCCAAAACGGACGCTGTCTACAAAAGTTACGCTCAATTATCGCATGCAGACAATCCAAATACGCAAGTGCTCGTTCTTCAAAAAATCACTAAAATCCCTCATGCATCATGGCGAAGCGGTGAGTTCAATCCAAAACGGTCACTACATTTTCGAAAAGTACTTATGGGCCCAAAACGGACACCGTCTGCAAAACTTACGCTGAATTCTTCGAACACCAAAAATCCAAGCTTTCCAAATATGCAAGTGGTCGTTTTTCAAAGTCCCTCATATGTCATGTTGAAGCCGTGAGTTCAATCCAAAATGGTCGCTACATTTTTGAAAAGTACTTCTGGGCCCAAAACGAACACCGTGTGCAAAAGTTGCACTCAATTCTACTAACGTCGACAATCCAAATATGCAAGTGCTCGTTCTTCAAAAAATGCCCAAAATCTCTCATACGTCATGATGAAGTGATGAGTTCAATCCAAAATGGTCGCTACATTTTCGAAAAGTACTTATAGTCCCAAAACGGACACCTTGTGCAAAAGTTATGCTCAATTCTTCGAACGTCGACAATCCTAGGGACTTTGAAAAACGACCACTTGCATATTTGGAACGCTTGGATTTTTGGCGTTTGAAGAATTGAGCGTAACTTTTGCACACGGTGTCCGTTATGCGCCCATAAGTACTTTTCGGAAATGTATCGACCGTTTTGGGTTGAACTCCTTGCTTCACCAAGACGTATGAGGGCTTGTGGCCATTTTTCAAAAAAGAGCACTTGTATATTTGGAACGCTTAGATTGTCAGCGTTCAAAGAATTGAGTGTAACTTTTGCACACGATGTCCATTTTGGGCCCATAAGTACTTTTTGAAAATGTAGGGACCGTTTTGGATTGAACTCAACACTTCGCCGTGACCTATGAGGGATTTTGGCCATTTTTCGAAGAACAAGCACTTGCATATTTGGAACGCTAGGATTGTCGGTGTTCGAAGAATTGAGCATAACTTTTGCATGTGGTGTCTGTTTTGGGCCCATAAGTGCTTTTCAAAAATATAACGACCGTTTTGGATTGAACTCACCGCTTCATCATGACGTTTGAGGGATTTTTGCCATTTTTCGAAGATCGAACATGTGCATATTTGGATTGTCAACGTTCGAAGAATTGAGCATAACTTTTGTTGACGGTGTTCGTTTTGGGCCCATAATTACTTTTCGAAAATGTTGCGACCGTTTTGGATTGAACTCATGGCTTCCTCGTGACATATGAGAGATTTTGGCCATTTTTGGAATAACGAGCAGCTGCATATTTGGAATGCTTGGATTGCCGGCGTTCGAAGAATTGAGCGTAACTTTTGCGCACGGTGTCCGTTACGCGCCCATAAGTACTTTTCGAAAATGTATCGATCGTTTTGGGTAGAACTCCTGGCTTCACCATGATGTATGAGGGCTTGTGGCCATTTTTCGAAAAATGAGCACTTGCATATTTGGAACGCTTAGATTGTCGGCGTTTAAAGAATTGAGCATAACTTTTGCACATGGTGTTTGTTTTGGGCCCATAAGTACTTTTTGAAAATGTAGCGACCATTTTAGATTGAACTCATAGCTTTGTCATGATGTATGAGGGATTTCAGTCATTTTTTGAAGAATGAGCACTTGCATATTTAGATTGTCGGTGTTCGAAGAACTGAGCGTAACTTTTGCAGACGGTGTCTCTTTTGAGCCCATAAGTACTTTTTAAAAATGTAGCGACCCTTTTGGATTGAACTCATTGCTTTGCCGTGACATATAAGGTATTTTGGCCATTTTTTGATGATCGAGCACTTGCATATTTGGAGCTCTTGGATTGTCGACGTTCGAAGAATTAAGCGTAACTTTTGCATACGGTGTCCGTTTTAGGCCCTTAAGTACTTTTCGGAAATGTAGAAACCATTTTGGATTGAACTCAAGGCTTCGCCATAACCTACGAGGGATTTTGGCCATTTTTTGAAGGACGAGCACATGCATATTTGGAACACTTAGATTGTCGACGTTCGAAGAATTGAGCGTAACTTTTGCACACGGTGTCCGTTATGGGCCATAAGTACTTTTCGGAAATGTAACAACCATTTTGGGTTGAACTCCTGGCTTCACCATGACGTATGAGGGCTTCTGGCCATTTTTTGAAAAATGAGTACTTGCATATTTGGAATGCTTGGATTGTCGGCTTTCGAAAAATTGAGCGTAACTTTTGCACACGGTGTCCGTTTTGGCCCCATAAGTACTACACGGAAATGTAGCGACCGTTTTGGGTTGAACTCACCATTTTGTCATGGCATATGAGGGATTTCAACCATTTTTAGAAGAACGAGCATTTGCATATTTGGAAAGCTTGGATTGTCGGCGTTCGAAGAATTGAGCGTAACTTTTGTATACAGTGTCCGTTTTGGGCCCATAAGTACTTTTCGAGAATGTAGCGACTGTTTGGGATTGAACTCACAGCTTCATCGTAACCTATGAGGGATTTCGGCCATTTTTTGAAGGACGAACAGTTGCATATTTGGAACGCTTGGATTGTCGGTGTTTGAATAATTGAGCCTAAGTTTTGCATATGGTGTCCGTTTTGGGCCCATAAGTACTGTTCGAAAATGTAGGAACCGTTTTTGATTGAACTCACCGCTTCTCATGACCTATGAAGGATTTCAGTCATTTTTCGAAGAACGAGCACTCGTATATTTGGAGTGCTTGGATTGTCGACGTTCGAAGAATTGAGCGTAACTTTTGTACACGGTGTCCATTTTGGGCCCATAAGTACTTTTTGAAAATGTAGCGGCCGTTTTGGATTGAACTCATCCCTTCGTCATGATGTATGAGGGATTTCGGCCATTTTTGAAAGAACGAGCACTTGCATATTTGGATTGTTGACGTTCGAAGAAACTGAGCATAACTTTTGCACGCAGTGTCCGTTTTGGGCCCATAAGTACTTTTCGAAAATGTAACAACCATTTTAGATTGAACTCATGGCTTTGTTGTGACGTATGAAGGATTTCGATTATTTTTCGAAGAACAAGCACTTGCATATTTGGAATGCTTGGATTGTCGGCGTTCGAAGAATTGAGCGTAACTTTTGCACACGGTGTCCGTTTTGGGCCCATAAGTAATTTTTTGAAATGTACCGACCATTTTGGATTGAACTCATGGCTTCGTCATGACGTATGAGGGATTTCAGCCATTTTTGGAAGAACGAGCACTTGCATATTTGGAACGCTTGGATTGTCGGCGTTCGAAGAATTGAGCACAACTTTTGCACATGGTGTCCGTTTTGGGCCTATAAGTACTTTTCGAAAATGTAGCGGACATTTTAGATTAAACTCATGGCTTCGACGTGACGTATGAGGGATTTCAGCCATTTTTTGAAGAATAAGCACTTACATATTTGGAACGCTTGGATTGTTGGGGTTCAAATAATTGAGCCTAAGTTTTGCACACGTTGTCCGTTTTGGGCCCATAAGTACTTTTCAGAAATATAGAGACCATTTTGGATTGAACTCATGGCTTCGTTGTGACGTAAGAGGAATTTCGACCATTTTTGGAAGAACGAGCACTTGCATATTTGGATTGTCGACGTTCAAACAATTGAGCGTAACTTTTGCACACAGTGTCCATTTTGGGCCCATAAGTACTTTTCGAAAATGTAGCGATCGTTTTAGATTGAACTCACGGCTTCATCGTGACGTATGAGGGATTTCGGCCATTTTTTGAAGAATGAGCACTTGTATTTTGGATTGTCGACGTTCGAAGAATTGAACGTGACTTTTGCACACGGTGTTCGGTTTGGGCCTATAAGTACATTTCGAAAATGTAGCGATCGTTTTGGATTGAACTCAGCATTTTACCGTAACGTACGAGGTATTTTGACCATTTTTCGATGATCGAGCACTTGCATATCTGGAACGCTTGGACTGTCGGCATTCAAAAAAATGAGCGTAACTTTTGCACAAGGTTTCCGTTTTGGGCCTTTAAATACTTTTCGGAAATGTAACGACCATTTTGGATTGAACTCACGGCTTCGTCATGACGTATGTGGGATTTCGGCCATTTTTTGAAGAATGAACACTTACATATTTGGAACACTTGGATTGTCGGCGTTCAAAGATTTCAGCGTAACTTTTGTACACGGTGTCTGTTTTGGGCTCATAAGTACTTTTCAGAAATATAGAGACTATTTTGGATTGAACTCACGGCTTCATCGTGACGTAAGAGGAATTTTGGCCGTTTTTGGAAGACCAAGCACTTGCATATTTGGATTGTCGACGTTAGAAGAATTGAGCGCAACTTTTGCACACAGTGTCCGTTTTGGACGAATAAGTACTTTTCAAAAATGTAGCGACCGTTTTAGATAGAACTCACGGCTTCATCTTGATGTATCAGGGATTTCGGCCATTTTTTGAAGAACGAGCACTTTCAAATATAGATTGTCGACGTTTGAAGAATTGAGTGTAAATTTTACACACGGTGTCCGTTTTGGGCCCATAAGTACTTTTCGAAAATGTAGTGACCATTTTAGATTCAACTTACGGCTTCATTGTGACTTATGAGGGATTTCAGCCATTTTTTGGAAAACGATCACTTGCATACTTGGAACGCTTGGATTGTCGATGTTCGAAGAATTGAACGTAACTTTTGCACACGGTGTCCGTTATGGGACCATAATTACTTTTCAGAAATTTAACGACCGTTTTGGGTTGAACTCCAAGCTTCACCATGACGTATGAGGGTTTGTGGCCATTTTTTGAAAAATGTGCACTTGCATATTTGGAACGCTTAGATTGTCGGCGTTCAAAGAATTGAGCGTAACGTTTGCACACGGTGTCCATTTTGGGCCCATAAGTACTTTTCGAAAATGTGGCGACCATTTTGGATTGAACACATGGCTTTGTCGTGATGTATGAGGGATTTTGGTCGTTTCTTGAAGAACGAGCGCTTGCATATTTGGATTTTCGACGTTCAAACAATTGAGCGTAACTTTTGCAAACGGTGTCTATTTTGAGTCCATAAGTACTTTTCGAAAACGTAGCGACCGTTTTGGATTGAACTCACTTCTTTGCCGTGATGCATGAGGTATTTTGGCCATTTTTCAATGATCGAGCACTTGCATATTTGGAACTCTTAGATTGTCAACGTTCGAAGAATTGAGTGTAACTTTTCCATACGAAGTACTTTTCGGAAATGTAGGGACCATTTTGGATTGACCTCAACACTTTCCCGTGACCTATGAGGGATTTTGGCCATTTTTTGAAGAACGAGCACTTGCATATTTGGAATGCTTAGATTGTCGACGTTCGAAGAATTGAGAGTAACTTTTGCACGTGGTGTCTTTTTAGGGCCCATAAGTACTTTTACGAAATATAGCGACCGTTTCGAATTGAACTCACCATTCATTGTGACGTTTGAGGGATTTTGGCCATTTTTCGAAGATCGAACATGTGCATATTTAGATTGACGACGTTTGAAGAATTGAGCATAACTTTTGTTGACTGTGCCCATTTTGGGCCCATAATTACTTTTCAAAAATATTGCGACCGTTTTGGATTGAACTCATGGCATCATCGTGATTTATGAGGTATTTTGGCCATTTTACGAAAAATGAGCACTTGCATATTTGGAACGCTTGGATTGTCGACATTCGAAGAATTGAGCTTAACTTTTGCACAAGGTGTCTGTTTTGGGTCTATAAGTACTTTTCTGAAATGTAGCGAACGTTTTGGATTTAACTCACCGCTTCGTCGCAACGTATGAGGGATTTTGGGCATTTTTTGAAGAACGAGCACTTGCATATTTGGAATGCTTGGGTTGTCGGCGTTTGAAGAATTGAGCGCAACTTTTGGACAAGGTGTCCGTTTTGGGCCTATAAGTACTTTTGTAAAATGTAGCAACCATTTTGGATTGAACTCACAAATTCGACGTGACATATGAGGAATTTCAGCCATTTTTCGAAGAACGAGCACTTACATATTTGGAACGCTTGGATTGTCGGCGTTCGAAGATTTGAGCGTAACTTTTGAATACGGTGTCCGTTTTGGGCCCATAAGTACTTTCAGAAATATAGAGACCATTCTGGATTGAACTCATGGCTTCGTCATGACGTAAGAGGAATTTTAACCGTTTTCGAAAGAACGATCACTTGCATATTTGGATTGTTGACGTTCAAACAATTGAGCGTAACTTTTGGACACAGTGTCCGTTTTGGTCCCATAAGTACTTTTCAAAAATATAGAGACCGTTTTAGATTGAACTCATGGCTTCATCGTGACGTATGAGGGATTTTGGCCATTTTTCGAAAGACGAGCACCTGCATATTTGGATTGTCGACGTTCGAAGAATTGAACGTAACTTTTGCACACAGTGTCCATTTTGGGGCCATAAGTACTTTTCGAAAATGTAGCGACCGTTTTGGATTGAACTCACTGCTTTGCCATGATATACGAGGTATTTTGGCCATTTTTCGATGATCGAACACTTGCATATTTGGAACGCTTGGATTGTCGACGTTCAAAAAATTGAGCGTAACTTTTACACAAGGTTTTCCGTTTTGGGCCTTTAAGTACTTTTCAGAAATGTAACGACCGTTTTGGATTGAACTCATGGCTTCATCGTGACGTATGAGGGATTTCGGCCATTTTTCGAAGAACGAGCACTTACATATTTGGAACGCTTAGATTGTCGACGTTCGAAGATTTGAGCGTAACTTTTGCACACAGTGTTCGTTTTGGGCCCATAAGTACTTTTCAAAAATATAGAGACCATTTTGGATTGAACTCACGGCATCGTCGTGATGTAAGAGGAATTTCGACCGTTTTTGGAAGAACGAGCACTTGCATATTTGGATTGTCGACATTCGAAGAATTGAGTATAACTTTTGCACAAAGTGTCTGTTTTGGACGAATAAGTACTTTTCGAAAATGTAGCGACTATTTTAGATAGAACTCATGGCTTCCTCTTGATGTATGAGGGATTTCGGCCATTTTTTGAAGAACGAGCACTTGTATATTTGGATTGTCGACGTTTGAAGAATTGAGCCAAAATTTTACACACGGTGTCCATTTTGGGCACATAAGTACTTTTCGGAAATGTAGCGACCGTTTTAGATTCAACTCATGGCTTCATCATGACGTATGAGGGATTTTGGCCATTTTTTGGAAAACGAGCACCTGCATACTTGGAACGCTTGGATTGTCAACGTTCGAAGAATTGAGCATAACTTTTGCACACGGTGTCCGTCATGGTCCCATAAGTATTTTTCAGAAATGTAACGACTGTTTTGGGTTGAACTCCTAGCTTCACCATGACGTATGAGGGTTTGTGGCCATTTTTTGAAAAATGAGCACTTGCATATTTGGAACGCTTAGATTGTCAATGTTCAAAGAATTGAGCGTAACTTTTGCACACAATATCCGTTTTGGGCCCATAAGTACTTTTCAGAAATGTAGCGACCGTTTTGGATTGAACTCATGGCTTTGTCGTGATGTATGAGGGATTTTGGCCATTTTTTGAAGAAAGAGCACTTGCATATTTGGATTGTCGACATTCAAAGAATTGAGCGTAAATTTTTCAGACGGTGTCTATTTTGAGCCCATAAGTACTTTTCGAAAACGTAGCGACCGTTATGAATTGAACTCACTACTTTGCCGTGACATATGAGGTATTTTGGCCATTTTTCGATGATCGACCACTTGTATATTTGGAACTCTTGGATTGTCGACGTTCGAAGAATTGAGCGTAACTTTTGCATACGAAGTCCGTTTTGGACCCATAAGTACGTTTCGAAAATGTAGGGACCATTTTAGATTGAACTCAACACTTCGCCATGACCTATGAGGGATTTTGGCCATTTTTTGAAGAACGAGCACTTGCATATTTGGAAAGCTTGGATTGTCGGCGTTCGAAGAATTGAGAATAACTTTTCCACATGGTGTCTGTTTTGGGCCCATAAGTACTTTTCGGAAATGTAGTGACCGTTTTGGATTGAACTCACCACTTCATCATGATGTTTGAGGGATTTTGGCCGTTTTTCGAAGATTGAACACGTGCATATTTGGATTGTCGGCGTTCTAAGGATTGTGCATAACTTTTGTTGACGGTGTCCATTTTGGGCCCATAATTACTTCTCGAAAAGGTTGCAACCATTTTGGATTGAACTCATGACTTCATCGTGATGTATGAGGAATTTCGACCATTTTACGAAGAACGAGCACTTGCATATTTGGAACGCTTGGATTGTCGACGTTCGAAGAATTGAGCATAACTTTTGCACAAGCTGTCTATTTTGGGCCTATGAGTACTTTTCAAAAATGTAGTGACCGTTTTGGATTGAACTCACCACTTCGTCGCGACGTATGAGGGATTTTGACCATTTTTCAAAGAAAGAGCACTAGCATATTTGGATTGTCGACGTTCGTAGAATTGAGCGTAACTTTTGCACACGGTGTCCGTTTTGGGCCCATAAGTACTTTTCAAAAATATAACGACCGTTTTAGATTGAACTCACGGCTTCAACATGACATATGAGCGATTTTGGCCATTTTTCGAAAAATGAGCAATTGCATATTTGGAATGCTTGGATTGTCGGTGTTCGAAGAATTGAGCGTAACTTTTGCACACGGTGTCCGTTATGGGCCCATAAGTACTTTTCAGAAATGTAACGACCATTTTGTATTGAACTCTCGGCTTCACAATGACGTATGAGGGCTTGTGGCCATTTTTCAAAGAACGAGCACTTGCATATTTGGAACGCATGGATTGTTGGCGTTCGAAAAATTGAGCATATCTTTTGCTCGGGGTGTCCATTTTGGCCCCATAAGTACTTTTCGGAAATGTAACGGCCATTTTGGATTAAACTCACCACTTCGTCGTGACGTATGAGGGATTTCTGCCATTTTTCGAAGAATGAGCATTTGCATATTTGAAAAGCTTGGATTGTCGAGGTTTGAAGAATTGAGCGTAACTTTGGTACATGGTGTCCGTTTTGGGCCTATAAGTACTTTTCAAAAATGTAGCGACCGTTTTGGATTGAACTCATGGCTTTGGCATGACGTAAGAGGGATTTCGGCCATTTTTCGAAGAACGAGCACTTACATATTTGGAACGCTTAGATTGTCGGCGTTCGAAGATTTGAGCTTAACTTTTGCACACGGTGTCCATTTTGGGCCCATAAGTACTTTTCAGGAATGTAGAGACCATTTCGGATTGAACTCACGGCTTCGCCGTGACGTATTAGGAATTTCGGCCATTTTCGGAAGAAAGTGCACTTGCATATTTGGATTGTCGAAGTTCGAAGAATTGAGAGTGACTTTTACACACAGTGTTCATTTTGGGCCCATAAGTACTTTCAAAAAATGTAGCGACCGTTTTAGAGTGAACACACCGCTTCATCATGACATACGAGGGATTTCGACCGTTTATCGAAGAACGAGCACTTGCATATTTGGATTGTCGACGTTCGAAGAATTGAGCGTAACTTTTGCACGCAGTGTCAGTTTTGGGCCCATAAGCACTTTTCGAAAATGTAGCGACCATTTTAGATTGACTTATGAGGGATTTTGGCTATTTTTTGAAGAATGAGCACTTGTATATTTGAAATTCTTGGATTGTCGGCGTTCAAAGAATTGAGCGTAACTTTTGCACACGATGTCCGTTTTGGGCCCATAAGTACTTTTTCGAAATGTACCGACCATTTTGGATTGAAATCCCCGCTTCTCCATGACGTATGAGGGCTTGTGGCCAATTTTCTAAGAATGAGCACTTGCATATTTAGAACACATGGATTATCTGCGTTCGAAGAATTGAGCGTAACTTTTGCACACGGTATCCGTTTTGGGCCCATAAGTACTTTTCAGAAATGTAACGACCATTTTGGATTCAACTCACCGCTTTATCATGACGTTTGAGGGATTTTCGCCATTTTTCGAAGAACGAGCAGTTGCATATTTGGAACGCTTGGATTGTCAACGTTCGAAGAATTGAGCGTAACTTTTGCACAAGGTGTCCATTTTGGGCCTAAAAGTACTTTTCGAAAATGTAGCGATCGTTTTAGATTGAGCTCACTGCTTCGTCGTGACGTATGAGGAATTTTGGCCTTTTTTTGAAGAACGAGCAGTTGCATATTTGGAATGCTTGGATTGTCAGCGTTCGAAGAATTGAGAGTAGCTTTTACATACGGTGTCCGTTTTTGGTCCATAAGCACTTTTTGGAAATGTAGGGACCATTTTAGATTGAACTCATTGCTTTGCCGTGACCAATGAGGGATTTCGACCATTTTTTGAAAAATGAGCACTTGCATCTTTGGAACGCTTGGATTGTCGGCGTTCGAAGAATTGAACGTAACTTTTGCACACGGTGTCCGTTTTGGGCCCATAAGTACTTTTCAAAAATGTAGCGATCGTTTTGGATTGAACTCACTACTTCATCGTGACGTATGTGAGATTTCAGCCATTTTTCGAAAGAATGAGCACTTGCATATTTTGAACGCTTGGATTGTCGGCGTTCGAAGAATTGAACGTAACTTTTGCACACGGTGTCCGTTTTGGGCCCATAAGTACTTTTCAAAAATGTAGCGATCGTTTTGGATTGAACTCGCCACTTCGTCGTGAAGTATGAGGGATTTTGGCCATCTTTTGAAGAACGAACACTTGCATATTTGGATTGTCGGTGTTCGAATAATTGAGCGTGACTTTTGCAGCCGGTGTTCATTTTGGGCCCGTAAGTACTTTTCGGAAATGTAACGGCCATTTTGGATTGAACTCACCACTTCGTCGTGACGTATGAGGGATTTCGGCCATTTTTCGAAGAACGAACACTTGCATATTTGGAACGCTTGGATTGTCAACGTTCGAAGAATTGAACGTAACTTTTGCACAAGGTGTCCGTTTTGGGCCTATAAGTACTTTTCAAAAATGTAGCGACCGTTTTGGATTGAACTCATGGCTTTGGCATGACGTAAGAGGGATTTCGGCCATTTTTCAAAGAACGAGCACTTACATATTTGGAACGCTTAGATTGTCGGCGTTCGAAGATTTAAGCTTAACTTTTGCACACGGTGTCCATTTTGGGCCCATAAGTACTTTTCAGGAATGTAGAGACCATTTCGGATTGAACTCACAGCTTCGCCGTGATGTATTAGGAATTTCGGCCATTTTCGGAAGAAAGTGCACTTGCATATTTGGATTGTCGACGTTCGAAGAATTGAGAGTGACTTTTACGCACAGTGTTCATTTTGGGCCCATAAGTACTTTTAAAAAATGTAGCGACCGTTTTAGAGTGAACACACTGCTTCATCATGACGTACGAGGGATTTCGACCGTTTATCGAAGAACGAGCACTTGCATATTTGGATTGTCGACGTTCGAAGAATTAAGCGTAACTTTTGCACGCAGTGTCAATTTTGGGCCCATAAGTACTTTTCGGAAATGTAGCGACCATTTTAGATTGACTTATGAGGGATTTTGGCCATTTTTCGAAGAATGAGCACTTGTATATTTGAAATTCTTGGATTGTCGGCGTTCAAAGAATTGAGCGTAACTTTTGCACACGGTGTCCGTTTTGGGCCCATAAGTACTTTTTCGAAATGTACCGACCATTTTGGATTGAAATCCCGGCTTCTCCATGACGTATGAGGGCTTGTGGCCAATTTTCTAAGAATGAGCACTTGCATATTTAGAACACATGGATTATCTGCGTTCGAAGAATTGAGCGTAACTTTTGCACACGGTATCCGTTTTGGGCCCATAAGTACTTTTCGGAAATGTAACGACCATTTTGGATTCAACTCACCGCTTTATCATGACATTTGAGGGATTTTCGCCATTTTTCGAAGAACGAGCAGTTGCATATTTGGAACGCTTGGATTGTCAACGTTCGAAGAATTGAGCGTAACTTTTGCATACGGTGTCCGTTTTGGGCCCATAATTACTATTCGAAAATGTAGCAACCGTTTTAGATTGAACTGATGGCTTCATCGTGATGTATGAGGGATTTTGGCCATTTTTTGAAGAGCATGCACTTGCGTATTTGGAACGCTTGGATTGTCGGCGTTCGAAGAATTGAGCGTAACTTTTGCAAACGGTGTCCGTTTTGGGCCCATAAGTACTTTTCAGAAAAGTAGCAACCATTTAAGATTGAACTCACTGCTTCGTCATGACGTATAAGGGATTTCGGCTGTTTTTAGAGGAACGAGCACTTGCATATTTAGATTGTCGACGTTCGAAGAATTGAGCGTAACTTTTGCACGCAGTGTCCATTTTGGGCCTATAAGTACTTTTCAAAATTGTAGCGACCATTTTGGATTGAACTCATGGCTTCGTAGTAACGTATGAGGGATTTTGGCCATTTTTCAAAAAATGAGCAGTTGCATATTTGGAACGCTTGGATTGTCGACGTTCGAAGAATTGAGCGTAACTTTTGCATATGATGTCCGCTTTGGGCCCATAAGTACTTTTCGTAAATGTAGCGACCATTTTGGATTGAACTCACTACTTCATCAGGACGTATGAGGGATTTTGGCCATTTTTTGAAAAATGAGAATTTGCATATTTGGAGAGCTTGGATTGTCGGCGTTCGAAGAATTATGTGTAACTTTTTCATACAGTGTCCGTTTTGGGCCCATAAGTACTTTTCGGAAATGTAGGGACTGTTTTGGATTGAACTGACCACTTCACCATGACTTAAGAGGGATTTCGGTCATTTTTCGAAGAATGAGCACTTGTATAGTTGGAACGCTTAGATTGTCGGTGTTCGAAGAATTGAGCGTAACTTTTGCACACGGTGTCCATTTTGGGCCCATAAGTACTTTTTGGAAATGCAGCGACCATTTTGGATTGAACTCACCACTTCGTCATGATGTATGAGGGATTTTGACCGTTTTCAAAAGAACGATTTGGATGTCGATGTTCGAAGAATTGAGCAAAACTTTTGCACACAGTGTCCGTTTTGGGCCCATAAGTACTTTTTGAAAATGTAGCGACCGTTTTAAATTGTACTCACGGCTTCATCGTGATGTATGAGGGATTTTGGCCGTTTTTCGAAGAAAGAGCCCCTGCATATTTAGATTGTTGACGTTCTAAGAATTGAGCGTAACTTTTGCAAACAGTGTCCATTTTGGGCCCATAAGTACTTTTCAGAAATGTAGAGACCATTTTGGATTGAACTCATGGCTTTGTTGTAACATATGAGGGATTTTGGCCATTTTTGGAAAAACGAGCACTTGCATATTTGGAACGCTTGGATTGTCGGCGTTTGAAGAATTGAGCGTAACTTTTGCACACGGTGTTCGTTATGGGCCCATAAATACTTTTTGGAAATATAACGACCATTTTGGGTTGAAATCCTAGCTTCACTATGACGTATGAGGACTTGTGGCCATTTTCAAGGAATGAGCAATTGCATATTTGGAACGCTTGGATTGTCGACGTTCGAAGAATTGAGCGAAACTTTTGCACACGGTGTATGTTTGGGGCCCATAAGTATTTTTCGGAAATGTAGCGACCGTTTTAGATTGCACTTACCACTTCGTCGTGATGTATGAAGGATTTTGGCCGTTTTTCGATGAACGAGCAGTTGCATATTTCAAACGCTTGGATTGTCAGCGTTCGAAGAATTGAGCATAAGTATTGCATTCGGTGTCCTTTTTGGGCCCATAAGTACTTTTCGGAAATGTAGGAACCATTTTAGATTGAACTCACCACTTCGTCGTGATCTATGAGGGATTACGACCATTTTTCGACGAACGAGCACTTGTATATTTCGAATGGTTGGATTGTTGGCGTTCGAAGAATTGAGCGTAACTTTTGCACACAGTGTCCGTTTTGGGCCCATAAGTACTTTTCGAAATTGTAGCGATCATTTTAGATTGAACCATGGCTTCGTCGTGATGTATGAGGGATTTCGGCCATTTTTCGAAGAACAAGCACTTGCATATTTGGAACGCTTGGATTGTCGGCGTTCGAAAAATTGAGCATAACTTTTGCACACGATGTCCATTTTGGCCCCATAAGTAATTTTTGGAAATGTAGCGACTGTTTCGGATTGAACTCACCACTTCGTCATGACGTATGAGGGATTTCGATCGTTTTCGAAGAATGAGCATTTGCATATTTAGAAAGCTTGGATTGTCGGCGTTCGAAAAATTGAGCGTAACTTTTGCATACGGTGTCCATTTTGGGTCCATAAGTACTTTTCGAAAATGTAGTGACCGTTTTGGATTGAACGCACCACTTCGCCGTGACCTAAGAGGGATTTCGACCATTTTTCGAAGAACGAGCGCTTGCATATTTAGAATGCTTGGATTGTAGGCGTTTGAAGAATTGAGTGTAACTTTTGCACACGGTGTCCGTTATGAGCCCAAAAGTACTTTTCGAAAATGTAACGACCATTTTGGGTTGAAATCCCGACTTTACCATGACGTCTGAGGGCTTGTGGCCATTTTTGGAAGAACGAGCACTTGCATATTTGGAACGCTTGGATTGTCGACGTTCAAAGAATTGAGTGAAACTTTTACATTAAACTCACCGCTTTGTCGTGACGTATGAGTAATTTCGACCGTTTTTTAAAGAACAAGCAGTTACATATTTGGAACGCTTGGATTGTCGACGTTCGAAGAATTGAGCGTAAGTTTTGCATACGGTGTCCGTTTTGGGCCCATAAGTACTTTTTGAAAATGTAGGGACCGTTTTAGATTGAACTCACCGCTTTGCCGTGATCTATGAGGGATTTCACCCATTTTTCGAAGAACGAGAACTTAAATATTTGGATTGTCGACATTCGAAGAAATTGAGCGTAACTTTTACACACAGTGTCCGTTTTGGGCCCATAAGTACTTTTCAAAAATGTAGCGATCATTTTAGATTGAACCATGGCTTCATCGTGATGTATGAGGGATTTCGGCCATTTTTCGAAGAACAAGCATTTGCATATTTGGAACGTTTGGATTGTCCGCGTTCGAAGAATTGAGCGTAACTTTTACACACAGTTTCCGTTTTGGTCCCATAAGTACTTTTCGGAAATGTAGCGACCGTTTTAGATTGAACTCACCACTTCGCCATGACGTATGTGGGATTTCGGTCATTTTTTGAAGAATGAGCATTTGCATATTTAGAAAGCTTGGATTGTCGGCGTTCGAAGAATTGAACGTAACTTTTGCATACGGTGTCCATTTTGGGTCCATAATTTTTTTCAAAAATGCAGGGACCGTTTTGAATTGAACTCACTGCTTCACCGTGACCTAAGAGGGATTTCGGCCATTTTTCAAAGAACGAGCACTTGCATATTTGGAACACTTGGATTGTCGGCTTTCGAAGAATAGAGCGTAACTTTTGAACACAGTGTCCGTTTTGGCCCCATAAGTACTTTACGGAAATGTAACGACTATTTTCGGTTGAACTCACCACTTCATCTTGACATATGAGGGATTTTGACCGCTTTTCGAAGAATGAGCACTTGCATATTTCTTAAGCTTGAATTGTCGACGTTCGAAGAATTGAGCGTAACTTTTGCACACGATGTCCATTTTGGCCCCATAAGTACTTTTTGAAAATGTGGCGACCATTTTGGATTGAACTCACCACTTCGTCGTGACGTATGAGGGATTTCGGTCATTTTCGAAGAATGAGCATTTGCATATTTAGAAAGCTTGGATTGTCGACGTTCGAAGAATTGAGCGTAACTTTTGCATACGGTGTCCACTTTGGGTCCATAAGTACTTTTCGAAAATGTAGGGACCATTTTGGATTGAACTCACTGCTTCGCCGTGACCTAAGAGGGATTTCGACCATTTTTCGAAGAACGAGCACTTGCATATTTGGAACGCTTGGATTGTAGGCGTTTGAAGACTTGAGCGTAACTTTTGCACACGGTGTTCGTTATGAGCCCATAAGTACTTTTTGAAAATGTAACGACCATTTTAGGTTGAAATCCCAGCTTCACCATGACGTCTGAGGGCTTGTGGCCATTTTTCGAAGAACGAGCACTTGCATATTTGGAATGCTTGGATTGTCGACGTTCAAAGAATTGAGTGAAACTTTTGCATTAAACTCATCGCTTTGTCTTGACATATGAGTAATTTCGGCCATTTTTCAAAGAACGAGCAGTTATATATTTGGAACGCTTGGATTGTCGACGTTCGAAGAATTGAGCATAAGTTTTGCATACGGTGTCCGTTTTGGGCCCATAAGTACTTTTCGAAAATGTAGGGACCGTTTTAGATTGAACTCACCGCTTTGCCGTTATCTATGAGGGATTTCACCCATTTTTCGAAGAACGAGCACTTACATATTTGGATTTTCGACGTTCGAAGAAATTGAGCGTAACTTTTACACACAGTGTCCGTTTTGAGCCCATAAGTACTTTTCGAAAATGTAGCGATCATTTTAGATTGAACCATGGCTTCATCGTGATGTATGAGGGATTTCGGCCATTTTTCGAAGAACAAGTATTTTGTGTATTTGGAACGTTTGGATTGTCGGCGTTCGAAGAATTGAGCGTAACTTTTGTACACGGTGTCCGTTTTGGTCCCATAAGTACTTTTCGAAAATGTAGCGACCGTTTTAGATTGAACTCACCACTTCGTCGTGATGTATGAGGGATTTCGGTCATTTTTCAAAGAATGAGCATTTGCATATTTAGAAAGCTTGGATTGTCGACGTTCGAAGAATTGAGCGTAACTTTTGCGTACGGTGTCCATTTTGGGCTCATAAGTACTTTTCGGAAATGTAGGGACCGTTTTGGATTGAACTCACCGCTTCACCGTGACCTATGAGGGATTTTTGCCATTTTTTGAAGGACGAGCAGTTGCATATTTGGAACTATTGGATTGTCAGCGTTCGAAGAATTGAGCGAAAGTTTTGCGTACGGTGTCCGTTTTGGGCCCATAAGTACTTTTCGAAAATATAAGGATAGTTTTGGATTGAACTCACCACTTCCCATGACCTATGAGGGATTTCGGGAATTTTTTGAAGAACGAGCACTTGCATATTTGGAATGCTTGGATTGTCGGCGTTCTAAGAATTGAGCGTAACTTTTGCACGCAGTGTCCATTTTGGGCCCATAAGGACTTTTCAGAAATGTGGCGACCGTTTTGGATTGAACTCACCTCTTCTTCATGACGTATGAGGAATTTAGGCCGTTCTCGAAAGAACGAGCACTTGCATATTTGGATTGTCGATGTTCGAAGAAATTGAGCGTAACTTTTGCATGCTGTGTCCATTTTGGGCCCATAAGTACTTTTCAAAAATGTAGCGACCATTTTAGAATGAACTCACGACTTCGTCTTGACGTATGAGGGATTTCGGCCATTTTTTGAAGAACGAGCACTTGCATATTTGGATTGTCGACCTTCAAAGAATTGAGGGTAACTTTTACACACGGTGTCCGTTTTGGGCCCATAAGTACTTTTCGAAAATGTAGCGACCGTTGTAGATTCAACTCATGGTTTCGTAGTGACGTATGAGGGATTTTGGCCATTTTTTGGAAAACGAGCACTTGCATATTTGGAACTCTTGGATTGTCGGCGCTCGAAGAATTGAGCGTAACTTTTGAGCACGGTGTCCGTTATGGGCCCATAAGTTCTTTTCAGAAATGTAACGATCGTTTCGGGTTGAACTCCCGGCTTCACCTTGACGTATGAGGGCTTGTGGGCATTTTTCAAAAAATGAGCACTTGCATATTTGGAACGCTTAGATTGTTGGCGTTCAAAGAATTGAGCGTAACTTTTGCACACGGTGTCCTTTTGGGCCCAAAAGTACTTTTTGAAAATGTAGTGACCATTTTGGATTGAACTCATGGCTTCGTCACGATGTATGAGGGATTTTGGCCATTTTTTGAAGAACGAGCACTTGCATATTTGGATTGTCGACGTTCGAAGAATTGAGCGTAACTTTTGCAGACGGTGTCTATTTTGAGTCCATAAGTACTTTTCGAAAATATAGCGACCGTTTTGGATTGAACTCACCGCTTTGCCGTGACGTATGAGGTATTTTGGTCATTTTTCGATGATCATGCATTTGCATATTTGGAACTCTTAGATTGTCAACGTTCGAAGAATTGAGCGTAACTTTTGCATACAACGTACTCTTCGGAAATGTAGGGACCATTTTGGATTGAACTCAACACTTCACCGTGACCTATGAGGGATTTTGGCCATTTTTTGAAGAACGAGCACTTGCATATTTGGAACGCTTGGATTGTCAACATTCGAAGAATTGAGCTTAACTTTTGCACAAGGTGTCCGTTTTGGGCCTATAAGTACTTTTCGGAAATGTAGCGACTGTTTTGGATTGAACTCACTGCTTCATCGCGACGTATGAGGGATTTTGGGCATTTTTTGAAGAACGGGCACTTGCATATTTGGAACGCTTGGATTGTCGGCGTTCGAAGAATTGAGCGCAACTTTTGCACAAGGTGTCCATTTTGGGCCTATAAGTACTTTTCGAAAATGTAGCGACCATTTTGGATTGAACTCACGGCTTCGACATGACGTATGAGGGATCTCAACCATTTTTTGAAGAACGAGCACTTACATATTTGGAATACTTGGATTGTTGGCGTTCGAAGATTTGAGCGTAACTTTTGCATACGGTGTCCATTTTGGGCACATAAGTACTTTTCAAAAATATAGAAACCGTTCTGGATTGAACTCCCGGCTTCGTCGTGACGTAAGAGGAATTTCGACCATTTTCGAAAGAACGAGCACTTGCATATTTGGATTGTCGACATTCAAACAATTGAGCGTAACTTTTGCACACAGTATCCATTTTGGGCCCATAAGTACTTTTTTGAAATGTAGAGACCGTTTTAGATTGAACTCACGGCTTCGTCGTGACGTATGAGGGATTTCGGCCATTTTTCGCAGAATGAGCACTTGCTTATTTGGACTGTCAACGTTCGAAGAATTGAACATAACTTTTGCACACGGTGTTCATTTTGGGCCCATAAGTACATTTCAAAAATGTAGCGACCGTTTTGGATTGAAGTCACCGCTTTGTCGTGATGTACGAGGTGTTTTGGCCATTTTTTAATAATCGAGCACTTCCATATTTGGAACGCTTGGACTGTCGGCGTTCGAAGAATTGAGCGTAACTTTTGCATAAGGTTTCCGTTTTGGACCTTTAAATACTTTTCGGAAATGTAACGACCATTTTGGGTTGAACTCGTGGCTTTGTCATAATGTATGAGGGATTTCGTCCATTTTTCGATGAATGAGCACTTACATATTTGGAATGCTTGGATTGTCGGCGTTCGAAGATTTGAGCATAACTTCTGCACACGGTGTCCGTTTTGGGCCCATAAGTACTTTTCAGAAATATAGAGACCGTTTTGGATTGAACTCACAACTTCGTCATGACGTAAGAGGAATTTCAGCCGTTTTCGGAAGAACGAGCACTTGCATATTTGGGTTGTCGACGTTCGAAGAATTGAGCGCAACTTTTGCACACAGTGTCCATTTTGGCCAATAAGTACTTTTTGGAAATGTAGCGACCGTTTTATATAGAACTCACGGCCTCGTCTTGACATATGAGGGATTTCGGCCTTTTTTCGAAGAACGAGCACTCGCATTTTGGATTGTCGACGTTTGAAGAATTGAGCGTAAATTTTACACACGGTGTCCGTTTTGGGCCCATAAGTACATTTCGGAAATGTCGCGACCATTTTAGATTCAACCCACGACTTCATTGTGATGTAGGAGGGATTTCGGCCATTTTTTGGAGAACGAGCACTTGCATACTTGAAACGCTTGGATTGTCGACGTTGGAAGAATTGAGCGTAACTTTTGCACAAGGTGTCCGTTATGGGCCCATAAGTACTTTTTAGAAATGTAATGACCGTTTTGGGTTGAACTCCTGGCTTCACCATGACGTATGAGGGTTTGTGGCCATTTTTTGAAAAATGTGCACTTGCATATTTGGAACGTTAAGATTGTCGGCGTTCAAAGAATTGAGCGTACCTTTTGCACACGGTGTCCGTTTTGGGCCCATAAGTACTTTTCGAAAATGTAGCGACTGTTTTGGATTGAACTCATGGCTTTGTCGTGATGTATGAGGGATTTTGGTCATTTCTTGAAGAACGAGCATTTTCATATTTGGATTGTCGACGTTCAAAGAATTGAGCGTAACTTTTGTTGACGGTGTCTATTTTGAGCCCATAAGTACTTTTCGAAAACGTAGTGAACATTTTCGATTGAACTCACCACTTTGCCATGACGTATGAGGTATTCTAGCCATTTTTCAATGATCGAGCACTTGCATATTTGGAACTCTTGAATTGTCAACGTTCGAAGAATTGAGCATAACTTTTGCAAGCGAAGTACTTTTCGAAAATGTAGGGACCATTTTGTATTGAACTCAACACTTCACCGTGACCAATGAGGGATTTTGGCCATTTTTTGAAGAACAAGCACTTACATATTTGGAACGCTTGGATTGTCGGCGTTCAAAGAATTGAGCGTAACTTTTGCACGTGGTGTCTGTTTAGGGCCCATAACTACTTTTCAGAAATATAGCAACCGTTTCGGATTGAACTCACCACTTCGTCGTGATGTTTGAGGGATTTTGGCCATTTTTTGAAGATCAAACATGTGTATATTTGGATTGTCGACGTTCGAAGAACTGAGCATAACTTTTGTTGACGGTGTCCGTTTTGGGCCCATAATTACTTTTCGAAAATGTTGCGACCATTTTGGATTGAACTCACGGCTTCCTCGTGATTTATGAGGTATTTTGGCCATTTTATGAAGAATGAGCACTTGCATATTTGGAACGCTTAGATTGTCGACGTTCGAAGAATTGAGCTTAACTTTTGCACAAGGTGTCCGTTTTGGGCCTATAAGTACTTTTCGAAAAATGTAGCGATCGTTTTGGATTGAACTCACTGCTTCGTCGTGACGTATGAGGGATTTTGGGCATTTTTCGAGGAATGAGCACTTGCATATTTGGAACGCTTGGATTGTCGGCGTTCGAATAATTGAGAGCAACTTTTGCACAAGGTGTCCGTTTTGGGCCTATAAGTGCTTTTCGAAAATTTAGCGACCGTTTTGGATTGAACTCATGGCTTCAACATGACGTATGAGGGATTTCAGCCATTTTTCGAAGAATGAGCACTTACATATTTGGAACGCTTGGATTGTCGGCGTTCGAAGATTTGAGCGTAACTTTTGCATACGGTGTCCATTTCGGGCCCATAAGTACTTTTCAGAAATATAGAGACCGTTCTAGATTGAACTCCCGGCTTTATCGTGACATAAGAGGAATTTCAACCATTTTCGGAAGAACGAGCACTTGCATATTTGGATTGTTGACGTTCAAACAATTGAGCGTAACTTTTGCACACAGTGTCCATTTTGGGCCCATAAGTACTTTTAGGAAATGTAGAGACCGTTTTAGATTGAACTCATGGCTTCGTCGTGACGTATGAGGGATTTTGGCCATTTTTCGAAGAACGAGCACTTGCATATTTGGATTGTCGACGTTCGAAGAATTGAACGTAACTTTTGCACACGGTGTCCGTTTTAGGGCAATAAGTACTTTTCGAAATGTAGCGACCATTTTGGATTGAAGTCACCGCTTTGCCGTGACGTACGAGGTATTTTGGCCATTTTTCGATGATCGAGCACTTGCATATTTGGAACGCTTGGATTGTCGGCGTTCAAAAAATTGAGCGCAACATTTGCACAAGGTTTTCGTTTTGGGCCTTTAAGTACTTTTCAGAAATGTAACGACCGTTTTGGATTGAACTCACGGCTTCGTCGCAACGTATGAGGGATTTCGGCTATTTTTCAAAGAACGAGCACTTACATATTTGGAATGCTTGGATTGTCGACGTTCGAAGATTTGAGCGTAACTTTTGTACACGGTATCCGTTTTGGGCTCATAAGTACTTTTCAGAAATATAGAGACTATTTTGGATTGAACTCACGGCTTCATCGTGACGTAAGAGGAATTTCGGCCGTTTTCGGAAGACCAAGCACTTGCATATTAGGATTGTCGACGTTAGAAGAATTGGGCGCAACTTTTGCACACAGTGTCCGTTTTGGACGAATAAGTACTTTTCGAAAATGTAGCGACCGTTTTAGATAGAACTCATGGCTTCATCTTAATGTATTAGGGATTTCGGCCATTTTTTGAAGAACGAGCACTTTCAAATTTGGATTGTCGACGTTTGAAGAATTGAGTGTAAATTTTACACATGGTGTCCATTTTGGGCCCATAAGTACTTTTCGGAAATGTAGCGACCGTTTTAGATTCAACTCATGGCTTCATTGTGACGTATGAGGGAGGCCATTTTTTGGAAAACGATCACTTGCATACTTGGAACGCTTGGATTGTCGGCGTTCGAAGAATTGAGTGTAACTTTTGCACACAGTGTCCATTGTGGGCCCATAAGTACTTTTTAGAAATGTAACGATCGTTTTGGGTTGAACTCCCGGCTTCACCATGACGTATGAGGGTTTGTTTCCATTTTTCGAAAAATGAGCACTTGTATATTTGGAACGCTTAGATTGTCGACGTTCAAAGAATTGAGCGTAACTTTTGCACACGGTGTCCGTTTTGGGCCCATAAGTACTTTTCAGAAATGTAACGACCGTTTGGATTGAACTCATGGCTTTTTCGTGATGTATGAGGGATTTCGGCCATTTTTTGAAGAACCAGCACTTGCATATTTGGATTGTCGACGTTCGAAGAATTGAGCATAACTTTTGCAGATGGTGTCTTTTTTGAGCCCATAAGTACTTTTCGAAAATGTAGCGACCGTTTTGGATTGAACACACCGCTTTGCCATGATGTATGAGGTATTTTGGCGATTTTTTGATGATCGAGCACTTGCATAGTTGGAACTCTTGGATTGTCGACGTTCGAAGAATTGAGCGTAACTTTTGCATACGAAGTCCGTTTTGGGCCCATAAGTACTTTTCGGAATTGTAGGGACCATTTTGGATTGAACTCAACACTTCGCCATGACCTATGAGAGATTTTGGCCATTTTTCGAAGAACGAGCACTTGCATATTTGGAACGCTTGGATTGTCGGCGTTCGAAAAATTGAGAGTAACTTTTCCACATGATGTCTGTTTTGGGCCTATAAGTACTTTTCGAAAATGTGGCAACCGTTTTGGATTGAACTCACCGCTTCTTCTTGATGTTTGAGGGATTTTTGCCGTTTTTCGAAGATCGAACACGTGCGTATTTGGATTGTCGGTGTTCGAAGAATTGTGCATAACTTTTGTTGACGGTGTCCGTTTTGGGCCCATAATTACTTTTCAAAAATTTTGCGACTGTTTTGGATTCAACTCATGGCTTCATCGTGATGTATGAAGGATTTTGACCAATTTACGAAGAACGAGCACTTGCATATTTGGAACGCTTGGATTGTCGACGTTCGAAGAATTGAGCATAACTTTTGCACAAGCTATCTATTTGGGGCCTATAAGTACTTTTCGGAAATGTAGCGACCGTTTTAGATTGAACTCACCACTTCATCGCGATGTATGAGGATTTTGGCCATTTTTCAAAGAATGAACACTTGCATATTTGGATTGTCAACGTTCGTAGAATTGAGCGTAACTTTTGCACACGGTGTCCGTTTTGGGCCCATAAGTAGTTTTTAAAAATGTAGCGACCGTTTTGGATTGAACTCATGGCTTCAACATGAAATATGAGCATTTTTGGCCATTTTTCAAAAAATGAGCAATTGCATATTTGGAACGCTTGGATTGTCGGCGTTCGAAGAATTGAGCGTAACTTTTGTGCACGGTGTCCGTTATGGGCCCATAAGTACTTTTCAGAAATGTAACAACCGTTTTGTGCTGAACTCTTGGCTTCACCATGACGTATGAGGGCTTGTGGCCATTTTTCAAAGAACGAGCACTTGCATATTTGGAACTCATGGATTGTTGACATTCGAAAAATTGAGTGTATCTTTTGCTCACGGTGTCGGTTTTGGCCCCATAAGTACTTTTCAGAAATGTAGCGGCCATTTTGGATTGAACTCACCACTTCGTCGTGACGTATGAGGGGTTTCTGCCATTTTTCGAAGAACGAGCATTTGCATATTTGGAAAGCTTGGATTGTCGGCGTTCAAAGTATTGAGTGTAACTTTTGCTTTCGGCGTCCGTTTTGGGCCCATAAGTACTTTTTGAAAATGTAGGAACCGCTTTGGATTGAACTCACCGCTTCATTGTAACCTAAGATGGATTTTAGTCTTTTTTCGAAGAGCGAGCACTTGTATATTTGGAACGCTTGGATTGTCGGCGTTCGAAGAATTGAGCGTAACTTTTGTACATGGTGTCCATTATGGGCTCATAAGTACTTTTTGGAAATGTAGCGACCATTTTGGATTGAACTCACCACTTCATCGTGACATATGAGGGATTTTGGCCATTTTCAAAAAAATGAGCACTTGCATATTTCGATTGTCGACGTTCTAAGAATTGAACGTAATTTTTGCACACATTGTCCGTTTTGGGCCCATAAGTACTTTTTGGAAATGTAGCGACCGTTTTAGGTTGAACTCATGGCTTCATCGTGACGTATGAGGGATTTCGGTCATTTTTCGAAGAACGAGCACTTGCATATTTGGATTGTTGACGATCGAAGAATTGAGCTTAACTTTTGCACACGGTGTCCATTTTGGGCCCATATGTACTTTTTGGAAATGTAGGGACCGTTTTGGATTGAACTCACGGCTTCGTCGTGACGTATGAGGGATTTCAGCCATTTTTCGAAGAATGAACACTTGCATTTTTGGATTGTCGACGATCGTAGAATTGAGCATAACATTTGCACACGGTGTCCATTTTGGGCCCATATGTACTTTTTGGAAATGTAGGGACCATTTTGGATTGAACTCATGGCTTCGTCGTGACGTATGAGGGATTTCAACCATTTTTTGAAGAACGAACACTTGCATTTTTGGATTGTCGACGATCGTAGAATTGAGCATAACATTTGCACACGGTGTCCATTTTGGGCCCATAAGTACTTTTTGAAAATATAGGGACCGTTTTGGATTGAACTCACTACTTCGTCATGACATATGATGGATTTTGGCCATTTTTGGGAAAACGAGCACTTGCATATTTGGAACGCTTGGATTGTCAGCGTTTGAAGAATTGAGCATTACTTTTGCACACAGTGTCCATTATGGGCCCATAAGTACTTTTCGAAAACGTAACAACCGTTTTGGGTTGAAATCCAAGCTTCCCCATGGCGTATGAGGGCTTGTGGTTATTTTTCAAAGAATGAGTACTTAAATATTTGTAACGCTTGGATTGTCGGCATTCGAAGAATTGAGCGAAACTTTTGCACACGGTGTCCGTTTTGGGCCCCATAAGTACTTTTGAAAATGTAGCGACCGTTTTGGATTGAACTCATCGCTTCGTCGTGACGAATGAGGGATTTTGGTCATTTTTTGAAGAACAAGCAGTTGCATATTTGGAACGCTTGGATTGTCGGTGTTCGAAGAATTGAGCGTAACTTTTGTAGACGGTGTCCGTTTTGGGCCTATAAGTACTTTCAGAAATTTAGGGACCGTTTTGAGTTGAACTCACCGCTTCGTCGTGATATATGAGGGATTTCGGCCATTCTTCGAAGAACGATCACTTGCATATTTCAAACGCTTGGATTGTCGACGTTCGAAGAATTGAGCGTAAATTTTGCACACGGTGTCTGTTTTGGGCCCATAAGTACTTTTCGGAAATGTAGCGACCATTTTGGATTGAACTTATGGCTTCGTCGTGACGTATGAGGGATTTTAGCCATTTTTCGAAGAATGAGCACTTGCATATTTGGAACGCATGGATTGTCGGCGTTCGAAGAATTGAGCATGACTTTTGGAAATGATGACTATGTTGGGCCTGTAAAGTACTTTTTGGAAATGTAGCGACCGTTTTGGATTAAACTCGAGACTTCGGCCATTTTTTGAAGAATGAGTACTTGCAAATTTGGATTGTCGACATTCGAAGAATTGAGCGTAACTTTTGCACACGGTGTCTGTTTTAGGCGTACAAGTACTTTTTTGGAAATGTAGCATCTATTTTAGATTGAACTCGCCGCTTCATCGTGACATATGAGGGATTTCGACCATTTTTCGTAGAACGAGCACTTGCATATTTGGAACGCTTGGATTGTCGACGTTCGAAGAATTGAACATAACTTTTGCACATGGTATCCGTTTTGGGCCCATAAGTACTTTTAGAAAATGTAGCAACCGTTTTGGATTGAACTCACGGCTTCATCATGACGTATGAGGGATTTCGACCGTTTCTTGAAGAACAAGCACTTGCATATTTGGATTGTCGACGTTCAAAAAATTGAGCGTAACTTTTGTAGACGGTGTCTGTTTTGGGCCCATACGTACTTTTCGAAAATGTTGCGACCGTTTTGGATTGAACTTATGGCTTCGTCGTGATGTATGAGGGATTTCGGCCATTTTTCGAAAAACGAGCACTTGCATATTTGGAATGCTTGGATTGTCGTCGTTCGAATAATTGAGCATAACTTTTGCACAAGGTGTCCGTTTTGGGCTTAAAAGTACTTTTTGAAGATGTAGCGATCATTTTGGATTGAGCTCACCACTTCGTCGTGACGTATGAGGGATTTTGGCCTTTTTTTGAAGAACGAGCAGTTGCATATTTGGAATGCTTGGATTGTCGGTGTTCGAAGAATTGAGCGTAGCTTTTACATACGGTGTCCATTTTGGGTCCATAAGTACTTTTTGGAAATGTAGGGAACATTTTAGATTGAACTTATCGCTTCGCCGTGACCAATGAGGGATTTTGACCATTTTTTGAAAAATGAGCACTTGCATCTTTGGAACGCTTGGATTGTCGGCGTTCGAAGAATTGAATGTAACTTTTGCACACGGTGTCCATTTTGGGCCCATAAGTACTTTTCAAAAATGTAGTGATCGTTTTGGATGGAACTCACCACTTCGTCGTGAAGTATGAGGGATTTTGGCCATTTTTCGAAGAACAAACACTTGCATATTTGGATTGTCGGCGTTCGAAGAACTGAGCGTAACTTTTGCACGCGGTGTCCATTTTGGGTCCGTAAGTACTTTTCGAAAGTGTTGAGACCATTTTGGATTGAACTCATGGCTTCGTCGTGACGTATGAGGGATTTCGGCCATTTTTTGAATAACGAACACTTGCATATTTGGAACGCTTGGATTGTTGGCATTCGAAGAATTGAACGTAACTTTTGCACAAGGTGTCCGTTTTGGGCGTATAAGTACTTTTTGAAAATGTAGCAACCGTTTTAGATTGAACTCACGGCTTTGGCATGACGTAAGAGAGATTTCGGCCATTTTTCGAAAAATGAGCACTTACATATTTGGAGCGCTTCGATTGTCGGCGTTCGAAGATTTGAGCTTAACTTTTGCACACGGTGTCCATTTTGGGCCCATAAGTACTTTTCAGAAATGTAGAGACCGTTTCGGATTGAACTCATGGCTTTGTCGTGATGTATTAGGAATTTCGGCCATTTTTGAAAGAACGCGCACTTGCATATTTGGATTGTCGACGTTCGAAGAATTGAGAGTGACTTTTGCACACAGTGTCCATTTTGGGCCCATAAGTACTTTTAAAAAATGTAGCGACCATTTTAGACTGAACACACTGCATCGTCGTGACGTACGAGGGATTTCGGCCGTTTATCGAAGAACGAGCACTTGCATATTTGGATTGTCGACGTTCGAAAAATTGAGCGTAACTTTTGCACACGGTGTCCGTTTTGGACCCATAAGTACTTTTCGAAAATGTAGCGACCATTTTGGATTGAATTCATGGCTTTGTGGTGACATATGAGGGATTTCGGCCATTTTTCGAAGAACGAGCACTTGCATATTTGGAAAGCTTGGATTGTCCTCGTTCGAAGAATTGAGTGTAACCTTTGCACACGATGTCCGTTATGGGCCCATTAGTACTTTTCTAAAATGTAATGACCGTTTTGGGTAGAACTCCCGGCTTCTCCATGACGTATGAGGGCTTGTGGCCATTTTTCTAAGAACGAGCACTTGCATATTTGGAACACATGGATTGTCGGCGTTCGAAGAATTGAGCGTAACTTTTGCAGATGGTGTCCGTTTTTGGCCCAAAAGTACTTTTCGAAAATGTAACGACCATTTTGGATTCAACTCACTGCTTTGTCGTGACGTTTGAGGGATTTTTGCCATTTTTCAAAGAACGAGCAGTTGCATATTTGGAAAGCTTGGATTGTCGACGTTCGAAGAATTGAGCGTAACTTTTGCATACGGTGTCCGTTTTGGGCCCATAAGTACTATTCCAAAATGTAGCAACCGTTCTAGATTGAACTCATGGCTTCGTCGTAACATTTGAGGGATTTCGACCATTTTTTGAAGAACAAGCACTTGTATATTTGGAACACTTGGATTGTCGGCGTTCGAAGAATTGAGCTTAGCTTTTGCAAATGGTGTTCATTTTGGGCCCATAAGTACTTTTTAGAAAAGTAGCGACCATTTTAGATTGAACTCACCACTTCGTCATAACGTATGAGGGATCTCAGCCGTTCTCAGAAGAACAAGCACCTGCATATTTAGATTGTCGACATTCAAAGAATTGAGCGTAACTTTTGCACGTAGTGTCCATTTTGGGCCTATAAGTACTCTTCTGAAATGTAGCGACCGTTTTGGATTGAACTCATGGCTTCGTAGTAACGTATGAGGGATTTTGCCCATTTTTCAAAAAATGAGCAGTTGCATATTTGGAACACTTGGATTGTCAGCGTTCGAAGAATTGAGCGTAACTTTTGCATACGGTGTCCGCTTTGGGCCCATAAGTACTTTTCGGAAATGTAGCGACTGTTTTGGATTGAACTCACCACTTCATCGTGACGTATGAGGGATTTTGGCCATTTTTCAAAAAATGAGCATTTGCATATTTGGAAAGCTTGGATTGTTAGCATCCGAAGAATTAAGCGTAACTTTTGCATATGGTGTCCGTTTTGGGCCCATAAGTACTTTTCAGAAATGTAGGGACCGTTTTGGATTGAACTCACCACTTCGTCGTGATCTAAGAGGGATTTCGATCATTTTTCGAAGAACGAGCACTTGCATAGCTGGAATGCTTAGATTATCGGTGTTCGAAGAATTGATTGTAACTTTTGCACACGGTGTTCATTTTGGGTCCATAAGTACTTTTTCGAAATACAGCGACCATTTTGGATTGAACTCACCACTTCGTCGTGACGTATGAGGAATTTTGGCCATTTTCGGAAGAACGATTTGGATGTCGACGTTCGAAGAATTGAGCAAAACTTTTGCACACGGTGTCCGTTTTGGGCCCATAAGTACTTCTCGAAAATGTAGTGACCGTTTTGGTTTTAACTCATGGCTTCCTTATGACGTATGAGGGCTTTCAGCCAATTTTCGAAAAAATGAGCACTTGTACATTTGGAACGCTTGGATTATCGGTGTTCGAAGAATTGAGCGTAACTTTTGGAAACGGTGTCAATGTTGGGCCCTTAAAGTACTTTTTGGAAATGTAGCGATCGTTTTGGATTGAACTCACAGCTTCGTCATGACGTATGAGGGACTTCGGCCATTTTTCAAAGAATGAACACTTACATATTTGGAACACTTGGGTTATCGATGTTCGAAGAATCGAGCGAAACTTGTGCACACGGTGTCCATTTTGGGCCCATAAGTACTTTTCGAAAATGTAGCGACCATTTTTGATTGAACTCACCGCTTCGTCGTGACGTATGAGGAATTTTGGCCATTTTTTGGAGAACGAGCAGTTGCATATTTGGAGCACTTGGATTGTCGACGTTTGAAGAATTGAGCATAAGTTTTGCATACAGTGTCCGTTTTGGGCCCACAAGTACTTTTCGAAAATGTAGCGACTGTTTTGGATTCAACTCAAGGCTTCATCGTGACGTATGAGGGATTTTGACCATTTTTCGAAGAAAGAACACTTGCACATTTGGATTGTCAGCGTTCGAAAAATTTTGCACATGGTGTCCATTTTGGGCCCATAAGTACCTTTCAGAAATGTAGCAACCGTTTTGGATTGAACTCCCGGCCTCCTCGTGACGTATGAGGGATTTTGGCCATTTTTTGAAGAACGAGCACTTGCATATTTGGATTGTTGATGCTCGAAGAATTAAGCATAACTTTTGTAGACGGTGTCCGTTTTGGGCCCATAAGTACTTTTCAAAAATGTTGCGACCGTTTTGGATTGAACTCATGGCTTCGTCTTAACGTATGAGGGATTTCGGCCATTTTTCGAAAAATGGGCACTTGCATATTTGGAAGGCTTGGATTGTTGACGTTCAAAAAATTGAGCGTAACGTTTGCACAAGGTGTCCGTTTTGGGCCCATAAGTACTTTTCGAAAATGTAGAGATCATTTTAGATTGAACTCACGACTTCTTCATGACGTATGAGGGATTTTGGCCATTTTTTGAAAAACGAGCACTTGCATATTTCGATTGTTGGCGTTCGAAGAATTGAGCGTGACTTTTGCATATGGTGTCCATTATGGGCTGATAAGTACTTTTTGAAGATATAGTGACCATTTTGGGTTGAACCCCCGACTTCACCACGACGTATGGGGGCTTGTGGCCACTTTTTGAAGAATGAGCACTTGCATATTTGGAACACTTGGATTGTCGACATTCGAAGAATTGAGCGTAACTTTTACACACGGTGTCCATTTTAAGCCCGTAAGTACCTTTTGAAATGTAGCGACCATTATTGATTGAACTCATGGTTTCGCTGTGACGTATGAGGGGTTTCGACCATTTTTTGAACAACGGGCACTTGCATATTTGGAACGCTTGGATTGTCGACGTTCGAAGAATTGAGCGTAACTTTTGCAAATGGTGTCTATGTTTGGTCCATAAAGTACTTTTCGAAAATGTAGTGACCGTTATGGATTGAACTCACGGCTTCGTCGTGACGTATGAGGGGTTTCGACCCTTTTTCGAAGAAAAACCACTTGCATATTTGGATTGTTGACATTCGAAGAATTTTGCGTACGGTGTCCGTTTTGGCCCATATGTACTTTTCGAAAATGTGGCGATCGTCTTGGATTGAACTCACCACTTCGTCGTGACGTATGAGGTATTTTGGCCATTTTTCGAAGAATGAGCATTTGCATATTTGGAAAGCTTGGATTGTCAGCGTTCAAAGAATTTAGCGTAACTTTTGCTTACGATGTTCATTTTAGGCCCATAAGTACTTTTCGAAAATGTAGGGACCATTTTGGATTGAACTCACCGCTTCCCCATGATCTAAGAGGGATTTCAGCCATTTTTTGAAGAACGAGCACTTGCATATTTGGAATGCTTAGATTGTCGGCGTTCGAAGAATTGAGCGTAACTTTTGCACACGATGTCCGTTATGGGCCTATAAGTACTTTTCGAAAATGTAACGACCGTTTCGGGTAGAAATCCCAGCTTCACCATGACTTCTGAGGGCTTGTGGCCATTTTTCGAAGAACGAGCACTTGCATATTTGGAACGCTTGGATTGTCGACGTTAGAAGAATTGAGCGAAACTTTTACATTAAACTCACCACTTCATCGTGAAGTATGAGGAATTTTGGCCATTTTTCGAAGAACAAGCAGTTGCATATTTGGAACTCTTGGATTGTCGGCGTTCGAAGAATTGAGCGTAAGTTTTGCATACGGTGTCCGTTTTGGGCCGATAAGTACTTTTCAGAAATGTAGGGACCATTTTGGATTGCACTCACCATTTCACCGTGATCTATGAGGGATTTCGGCCATTTTTCGAAGAATGAGCACTTGCATATTTGGAACGCTTGGATTGTTGGCGTTCGAAGAATTGAGCGTAACGTTTGCATACGGTGTCCGTTTTGGGTCCAAAAGTACTTTTCAAAAATGTAGCGACCATTTTAGATTGAACTCATGGCTTTGTTGTGACGTATAAGGGATTTCAGCCAATTTTCGAAGAATGAGCACTTGCATATTTAGAATGCTTGGACTGTCGGCGCTCGAAGAATTGTACGAAACTTTTGGAAACGGTGTCTATGTTGGGCCCATAATGTACTTTTTGGAAATGTAGAGACCATTTTAGATTGAACTCACGGCTTCGTCGTGACGTATGAGGGACTTCTGCCACTTTTCGAAGAACGAGCACTTGTATAGTTGGAACGCTTGGACTGTCAGCGTTCGAAGAATTAAGCGTAAGTTTTGCATACGGTGTACGTTTTAGGCCCACAAGTACTTTTCGAAAATGTAGAGACCATTTTGGATTGAACTCACCGCTTTGCCATGATCTATGAGGGATTTCACACATTTTTCGAAGAACGAGCACTTACATATTTGGATTGTCGACGTTCGAAAAAATTGAGCGTAACTTTTGCACACAGCGTCCGTTTTGGGCCCATAAGTACTTTTTGAAAATGTAGCGATCATTTTAGATTGAACCATGGCTTCATCGTGATGTATGAAGGATTTCGGCCATTTTTCGAAGAACAAGCACTTGCATATTTGGAAACCTTGGATTGTCGGCGTTCGAAGAATTGAGCGTAACTTTTGCACAACGTATCCGTTTTGGCCCCATAAGTACTTTTCGAAAATGTAGTGACTATTTTAGATTGAACTCACCACTTCGTCGTGACGTATGAGGGATTTCAGTCATTTTTCGAAGAAAGAGATTTGCATATTTGGAAAGCTTGGATTGTCGGCATTCGAAGAATTGAGCGTAACTTTTGCATACGATGTCCATTTTGGGTCCATAAGTAGTTTTCAAAAATGTAGGGACCATTTTGAATTGAACTCACCACTTCGCCATGACCTAAGAGGGATTTCGGCCATTTTTCGAAGAACGAGGACTTGCATATTTGGAATGCTCGGATTGTCGGTGTTCGAAGAATTGAGAGTAACATTTGCACACGGTGTTCATTTTGGGCCCATAAGTACTTTTTGGAAATGTAGCGACCATTTTAGATTGAACTCAACACTTCATCGTGACGTATGAGGAATTTTGGCCATTTTCAGAAGAACGAGCACTTGCATATTTGGATTGTCGACGTTCGAAGAATTGAGCGTAACTTTTGCACACAGTGTCCGTTTTGGGCCCATAAGTACTTTTCAGAAATGTAGCGACCATTTTAGATTGAACTCACGGCTTCGTTGTGACGTATGAGGGATTTTAGCCATTTTTCAAAGAACGAGCACTTGCATATTTGGATTGTCGACGTTCGAAGAATTGAGCGTAACTTTTGCACACAGTGTCCGTTTTGGGCCCATAAGTACTTTTCAGAAATGTAGCGACCATTTTAGATTGAACTCACGGCTTCGTTGTGACGTATGAGGGATTTTAGCCATTTTTCAAAGAACGAGCACTTGCATATTTGGATTGTCGACGTTCGAAGAATTGAGCGTAACTTTTAAACACGGTGTCCATTTTAGGCCCACAAGTACTTTTCGAAAATGTAGGGACCATTTTGGAATGAACCCATGGCTTCGTCATAACATATGAGGGATTTTGGCCAATTTTGGAAAAATGAGCACTATCATATTTGGAATGCTTGGATTGTCGGCGCTAGAAGAATTGAGCGTAACTTTTGCACACGGTGTCCGTTATGGGCCCATAAGTACTTTTCGGAAATGTAACGATCGTTTTGGGTTGAAATCCCAGCTTCACCATGACGTATGAGGGCTTGTGGCTATTTTTCGAAGATCGAGCACTTGCATATTTGGAACGCTTGGATTGTCCGCATTCGAAGAATTGAGCGTAACTTTTGCACACTGTGTCCATTTTGGGCCCAAAAGTACTTTTCAGAAATGTAGCGATTGTTTTGGATTGAACTCTCGGCTTCGTTGTTACGTATGAGGGATTTCAGCCAATTTTTGAAGAACGAGCACTTGCATATTTGGAACGCTTGGATTGTCGGTGTTCGAAGAATTGAGAGTAACTTTTGCACACGGTGTCCATTTTGGGTCCATAAGTACTTTTTGAAAATGTAGCGACCGTTTCGGATTGAACTCAACACTTCGTTGTGACGTATGAGGGATTTTGTCCGTTTTCGGAAGAACGAGCACTTGCATATTTGGATTGTCAACGTTCGAAGAATTGAGCGTAAGCTTTACACACAGTGTCCGTTTTGGGCCCATAAGTACTTTTCAGAAATGTAGCGACCATTTTAGATTAAACTCATGGCTTCGTCGTGATGTATGAGGGATTTCAGCCATTTTTCGAAGAACGAGCACTTGCATATTTGGATTGTCGACGTTCGAAGAATTGAGCGTAACTTTTGAACACGGTGTCCATTTTGGGCCCACAAGTACTTTTCGAAAATGTAGGGACCGTTTTGGATTGAACCCATGGCTTTGTCATGACATATGAGGGATTTTGGCCAATTTTGGAAAAACGAGCACTTGCATATTTGGAAAGCTTGGATTGTCGGCGCTCGAAGAATTGAGCGTAACTTTTGCCCACGGTGTCCATTATGGGCGCGTAAGTACTTTTCGGAAATGTAACGATCATTTTGGGTTGAAATCCCAGCTTCACCACGACGTATGAGGGCTTGTGGCTATTTTTTGAAGATCGAGCACTTGCATATTTAGAACGCTTGGATCGTCCGCATTCGAAGAATTGAGCATAACTTTTGCACAAGGTATTCGTTTTGGGCCCAAAAGTACTTTTCAGAAATGTAGCGACCGTTTTGGATTGAACTCACGGCTTCATTGTTATGTATGAGGGATTTCAGCCAATTTTCGAAGAACGAGCACTTGCATATTTGGAACCCTTGGATTGTCGGCGTTCAAACAATTGTGCGTGACTTTTGGAAATGGTGTCTACGTTGGGCCCATAAAGCACTTTTTGGAAATGTAGTGATCGTTTTGGATTGAACTCACGGCTTCGTCGTAACGTATGAGGGACTTCTGCCACTTTTTGAAGAATGAGCAGTTGCATATTTGGAACGCTTAGATTGTCAGCGTTCGAAAAATTGAGCTCAAGTTTTGCATACGGTGTCCGTTTTGGGCCCATAAGTACTTTTCAAAAATGTAGGGACCGTTTTGGATTGAACTCACCACTTCGCTATGATCTATGAGGGATTTTGCCAATTTTTTGAAGAACAAGCACTTGCATATTTGGATTATCGACGTTGGAAGAAATTGAGTGTAACTTTTGCACACAGTGTCCATTTTAGGCCTATAAGTACTTTTCGAAAATGTAGCTACCGTCTTAGATTGAACCATGGCATCGTCATGACGTATGAGGGATTTTTGCCATTTTTTAAAGAACAAGCATCTGCATATTTGGAATGCTTGGATTGTCGGCATTCGAAGAATTGAGCGTAACTTTTGTACAAGTGTCCGTTTTGGTCCCATAAGTACTTTTCGGTAATATAGCGACCGTTTTGGATTGAACTCACCACTTCATCATGACGTATGAGGGACTTCAGCCACTTTTCGAAGAACGAGCACATGCATATTTGGATTGTCGACATTCGAAGAAATTGAGCGTAACTTTTGCACACAGTGTCCATTTTTGGGTCCATAAGTACGTTTCGAAAATGTAGCAATCATTTTAGATTGAACCATGGCTTCGTCGTGATGTTTGAGGGATTTCGCCCATTTTTCGAAGAACAAGCACATGCATATTTGGAATGCTTGGATTGTCGGCGTTCGAAGAATTGAGCATAACTTTTGCACACGGTGTCCGTTTTGGCCCCATAAGTACTTTTCGGAAATGTAACGACCGTTTTGGATTGAAATCACCACTTCGTCGTGACGTATGAAGGATTTCGGTCATTTTTTGATGAAAGAGCATTTGCATATTTGGAAAGCTTGGATTTTCAGTGTTCGACGAATTGAGCGTAACTTTTGCATACGGTGTCCATTTTTGGGTCCATAAGTACTTTTCGAAAATGTAGGGGCCATTTTGGATTGAACTAACCGCTTCACCGTGACCTAAGAGGGATTTTGACCATTTTTTGAAGAATGAGTACTTGTATATTTGGAACGCTTGGATTGTCAGCGTTCGAAGAGTTGAGCATAACTTTTGCACACGGTGTCCGTTTTGGCCCCATAAGTACTTTTCAGTAATATAGCGACCATTTTGGATTGAACTCACCACTTCATCATGATGTATGAGGGACATCAGCCACTTTTTGAAGAACGAGCACTTGCATATTTGGAACGCTTGGATTGTCGACGTTCGAAGAATTGAGCGTAAGTTTTGTATACGGTGTCCGTTTTGGGCCCCTAAGTACTTTTCAAAAATGTAGGGACCATTTTGGATTGAACTCACTGCTTTCCCATGATCTATGCGGGATTTCACCCATTTTTCAAAGAACGATCACTTGTATATTTTCATTGTCGACGTTCGAAGAAATTGAGCGTAACTTTTGCACACAGTGTCCGTTTTGGGCCCATAAGTACTTTTCGAAAATGTAGCGATCATTTTAGATTGAACAATGGCTTCGTCATGATGTATGTGGGATTTCAGCCATGTTTTGAAGAACAGGCACTTGTATATTTCGAACGCTTGGATTGTCGGCGTTCGAAGAATTGAGCGTAACTTTTGCACACGGTGTCCGTTTTAGCCCCATAAGTACTTTTCGAAAATGAAGCGACCGTTTTAGGTTGAACTCACCACTTCGTCATGACGTAGGAGGGATTTTAGTCATTTTTCAAAGAATGAGCATTTGCATATCTGGAAAGCTTGGATTGTCGACGTTCGAAGAATTGAGCGTAACTTTTGCATACGGTGTCCATTTTGGGCCCATAAGTACTTTTCGAAAATGTAAGGACCGTTTTGGATTGAACTCACGGCTTCTTCGTGACATATGAGGGATTTTGGCCATTTTTGGAAAAACGAACACTTACATATTTAGAACGATTGGATTGTCGACGCTCGAAGAATTGAGCGTAACTTTTGCACATGAAGTCCGTTATGGGCCCATAAGTACTTTTCGGAAATGTAACGACTATTTTGGGTTGAAATCCCAGCTTCACCATGACATATGAGGGCTTGTGGCCATTTTTTGAAGAACGAGGACTTGCATATTTGGAACGCTTGGATTGTCGGCGTTCGAAGAATTGAGCGAAACTTTTGCACACGGTGTCTATTTTGGGCCCATAAGTACTTTTCAAAAATGTAGCGATCGTTTTGGATTAAACTCACCGCATCGTCGTGACGTATGAGGGATTTTTGCTATTTTTCGAAGGACGAGCAGTTGTTTTTTTTGAACGCTTGGATTGTCGGCATTCGAAGAATTGAGCGTAAGTTTTTCATACGGTGTCCATTTTGGGCCCATAACTACTTTTCGAAAATGTAGGGACCGTTTTGGATTGAACTCACCACTTCAATGTGGTCTATGAGGGATTTTGGCCATTTTTCGAAGAACGAGCACTTGTATATTTGGAACACTTGGATTGTCGGCGTTTGAAAAATTGAGCGTAACTTTTGCACATGGTGTCTGTTTTGGGCCCAAAAGTACTTTTTGGAAATATAGCGACCATTTGAATTGAACTCACGACTTCATTGTGACGTATGAGGGATTTTAGCCAATTTTTGAAGAACGAGCACTTGCATATTTGAAACGCTTGGATTGTCGACGTTTGAAGAATTGTGCTTAACTTTTGGAAATGGTGTCTATGTTGGGCCCATAAAGTACTTTTTGAAATGTAGCGACCGTTTTGGATTGAACTCACGGCTTCATCATGATGTATGAGGGACTTCGGCCACGTTTTGAAGAATGAGCACTTGCATATTTGGAAAGCTTGGATTGTCGGTGTTCAGAGAATTGAGTGTAAGTTTTACATACGGTGCCCGTTTTGGGCCCATAAGTACTTTTCGGAAATGTAGGGACCATTTTGGATTGAACTCACAGCTTCACTGTGATTTATGAGGGATTTCGCCCATTTTTTGAAGAACGAGCACTTGCATATTTTGATTATCGACGTTCGAAGAAATTGAGCGTAACTTTTGCACACAGTGTCCATTTTAGGCCTATAAGTACTTTTTGAAAATGTAGCAGCCATCTTAGATTGAACCATGGATTCATCGTGATGTATGAGGGATTTTGGCCATTTTTTGAAGAACAAGCACTTGCATATTTGGAACTCTTGGATTGTCGACATTCGAAGAATTGAGCGTAACTTTTGCACACGGTGTCCGTTTTGGCCTCATAAGTACTTTTCGGAAATGTAGCGATCGTTTTGGATTGAAATCACCACTTCATCATGACGTATGAGGGATTTCGGTCATTTTTTGATGAAAGAGCATTTGCAAACTTGGAAAGCTCGGATTGTCGGCGTTCGACGAATTGAGCGTAACTTTTGCATATGGTGTCCATTTTTGGGTCCATAAGTACTTTTTTAAAATGTAGGAACCATTTTGGATTGAACTAACCGCTTCGCCATGACCTAAGAGGGATTTTGACCATTTTCAAAGAATGAGTACTTGCATATTTGGAACGCTTGGATTGTCGGCGTTCGAAGAATTGAGCGTAACTTTTGCACACGGTGTCCATTTTGGCCCCATAAGTACATTTCTGTAATATAGCGACCGTTTTGGATTGAACTCACCACTTTGTCGTGACGTATGAGGGAGTTTAGCCACATTTCGAAGAATGAGCACTTGCATATTTGGAATGCTTAGATTGTCGACGTTCGAAGAATTGAGCGTAAGTTTTGTATACGGTGTCCGTTTTGGGCCCATAAGTACTTTTTGAAAATGTAGGGACCGTTTTGGATTGAACTCATCGCTTTCCCATGATCTATGAGGGATTTCACCCATTTTTCGAAGAACAAGCACTTGTATATTTGGATTGTCAACGTTCGAAGAAATCGAGCGTAACTTTTGCACACAGTGTCCGTTTTGGGCCCATAAGCACTTTTCGAAAATGTAGCGATCATTTTAGATTGAACCATGGCTTCGTCGTGACGTATGAGGGATTTTGGCCATGTTTTGAAGAACAAGCACTTGCATATTTCGAACGCTTGGATTGTCGGCGTTTGAAGAATTGAGCGTAACTTTTGCACACGGTGTCCATTTTAGCCCCATAAGTACTTTTCGGAAATGTAGTGACCGTTTTGGATGGAACTCACCACTTCATTATGATGTATGAGGGATTTCAGTCAATTTTCAATGAATGAGCATTTGCATATTTGGAAAGCTTGGATTGTCGGCGTTCGAAGAATTGAGCGTAACTTTTGCATACGTTGCCCATTTTGGGCCAATAAGTACTTTTCGAAAATGTAGGGACCGTTTTGGATTGAACTAATGGCTTCGTCGTGACATATGAGGGATTTTGGCCACTTTTGGAAAAATGAGCACTTGCATATTTAGAACGCTTGGATTGTCGGCGCTCGAAGAATTGAGCGTAACTTTTGCACACGATGTCCGTTATGGACGCATAAGTACTTTTTGGAAATGTAACGACCGTTTTAGATTGAAATCCCAGCTTCACCATGACGTATGAGGACTTGTGGCCATTTTTCGAAGATGGAGCACTTGCATATTTGGAACGCTTGGATTGTCGGTGTTCGAAGAATTGAGCAAAACTTTTGCACACGGTGTCTATTTTGGGCCCATAAGTACTTTTCGAAAATGTAGCAATCATTTTGGATTAAACTCACCACTTCGTCGTGACGTATGAGGAATTTTGACCATTTTTCGAAGGACGAGCAGTTGCATTTTTTGAACGCTTGGATTGTCGGCGTTCGAAGAATTGAGCGTAAGTTTTGCATACGGTGTCTGTTTTGGGCCCATAAGTACTTTTCGAAAATGTAGGGACCGTTTTGGATTGAACTCACTGCTTTAACATGATCTATGAGGGATTTTGGCCATTTTTTGAGGAATGAGCACTTGCATATTTGGAACACTTGGATTGTCGGCGTTCGAAAAATTGAGCGTAACTTTTGCACACGGTGTCCGTTTTGGGGCCAAAAGTACTTTTCGAAAATGTAGCGACCATTGTGGATTGAACTCACGACTTCGTTGTGATGTATGAGGGATTTCAGCCAATTTTTGAAGAAAGAGCACTTGCATATTTGGAACGCTTGGATTGTCGGCGTTCGAAGAATTGTGCTTAACTTTTGGAAATGGTGTCTATGTTAGGCCCATCAAGTACTTTTTGAAATGTAGCGACCATTTTGGATTGAACTCACGGCTTCATCATGACATATGAGGGACTTCGGCCATACTTTGAAGAATGAGCACTTGCATATTTGGAACGCTTGGATTGTCGGCGTTTAGAGAATTGAGTGTAAGTTTTACATACGGTGTCCGTTTCGAAAATGACCGTTTTGGATTGAACTCACCACTTCGCAATGATCTATGAGGGATTTCGCCCATTTTTTGAAGAACGAGCACTTACATATTTAGATTGTCGACGTTCGAAGAAATTGAGTGTAACTTTTGTACACAATGTCCATTTTGGGCCCATGAGTACTTTTGGGAAATGTAGCGACCGTTTTAGATTGAACCATGGCTTCATCATGACGTATGAGGGATTTCGGCCGTTTTTCAAAGAACAAGCACTTGCATATTTGGAACGCTTGGATTGTCGACGTTCGAAGAATTATGCGTAACTTTTGCACACGGTGTCCGTTTTGGCCCCATAAGTACTTTTCGGAAATGTAGCGACCGTTTTGGATTGAACTCATCCCTTCATCATGACGTATGAGGGACTTCGACCACTTTTTGAAGAACGTACACTTGCATATTTGGAACGCTTGGATTGTCGACATTCGAAGAATTGAGCGTAAGTTTTGCATACGGTGTCCGTTTTGGGCCCATAAGTACTTTTCGGGAATGTAGGGACCGTTTTAGATTGAACTCACGACTTTGTCGTGATCTATGAGGGATTTCACCCATTTTTCGAAGAACGAGCACTTGCATATTTGGATTGTCGACATTCGAAGAAATTGAGCGTAACTTTTGCACACCGTATATGTTTTTGGCCCATAAGTAATTTTTCGAAATGTAGCGATCGTTTTAGATTGGACCATGGCTTCATCGTGACGTATGAGGGATTTCAACCATTTTTTGAAGAATAAGCACTTTCATATTTGGAACGCTTGGATTGTTGGCCTTTGTAGAATTGAGCGTAACTTTTGCATACGGTGTTCGTTTTGGCCCCATAAGTACTTTTCGAAAATGTAGGGACCATTTTTTATTGAACTCACTGCTTCACTGTGATCTACGAGGGATTTTACCCATTTTTCAAAGAACGAGCACTTGCATATTTGGAACGCTTGGATTGTCGGCATTCAAAGAATTGTGTGTAACTTTTGAAAATGGTGTCTATGTTGGGCCCATAAAGTACTTTTTGGAAATGTAGCGACCATTTTGGATTGAACGCACGGCTTCGTCGTGACATATGAGGGACTTCGGTCACTTTTCCAAGAATGAGCACTTGCATATTTGGAACGCTTGGATTGTCGGCGTTCAAAGAATTGAGCGTAAGTTTTGCATACGGTGTCCGTTTTGGACCTATAAGTACTTTTCGAAAATGCAGAACCCATTTTGGATTGAACTCACCACTTCGCTATGATCTTTGAGGGATTTCACCCATTTTTGGAAGAACATGCACTTGCATATTTGGATTGTCGACGTTCGAAGAAATTGAGCGTAACTTTTATACACAGTGTCCGTTTTGGGCCCATAAGTACTTTTTGGAAATGTAGCGACCGTTTTAGATTGAACCATGGCTTTGTCGTGACGTATGAGGGATTTCGGTCATTTTTCGAAGAACAAGTACTTGCATATTTGGAACGCTTGGATTGTCGGCATTCGAAGAATTAAGCGTAACTTTTGCACACTGTGTCCGTTTTGGCCCCATATGCACTTTTCAAAAATGTAGCGGTCGTTTTGGATTGAACTCACCACTTCGTCATGACGTATGAGGGACTTCGGCCACTTTTCGAAGAATGAAAAGTTGCATATTTGGAACGCTTGGATTGTCGGCGTTCGAAGAATTGAGCATAAGTTTTGCATACGGTGTCCATTTTGGTTCCATAAGTACTTTTTGAAAATGTAGGGACCGTTTTGGATTGAACTAACCGCTTCACCGTGATCTATGAGGGATTTCGGCCATTTTTTGAAGAACGACCACTTGCATATTTGAAAAGCTTGGATTGTCAGCGTTCGAAGAATTGAGCGTAACTTTTGGCCCAAATGTAATTTTCGAAAATGTAGCGATCATTTTAGATTGAACTCATGGCTTCCTTGTGACGTATGAGGGATTTCAGCCAATTTTCGACGAACGAGCACTTGTATATTTGAAAACGGTGTCTATACTTTTTGGAAATGTAGCGACCGTTTTGGATTGAACTCACGGCTCATCGTGACGTATGAGGGGCTTCGACCACTTTTCAAAGTACAAGCACTTGTATATTTGGAACGCCTGGATTGTCGGCATTCGATGAATTGAGCATAAGGTTTGCATATAGTGTCCATTTTGGGCCCATTAGTACTTTTCGAAAATGTAGGGATCGCTTTGGATTGAACTCACCGCTTCACCATGATCTATGAGGGGTTTCCATCATTTTTCGAAGAACGAGCACTTGCATATTTGGAACGCTTCTATTGTCGGCGTTCAAAGAATTGAGCGTACCTTTTGCACACGATGTCCGTTTTGGGCCCAAAAGTACTTTTCGAAAATGTAGCTACCATTTTGGATTGAACTCACGGCTTCGTTGTGACGTATGAGGGATTTCAGCCAATTTTCGAAGAACGAGCACTTGCATATTTGGAACGCTTGGATTATCGGCGTTCAAAGAATTGTGCGTAACTTTTTGAAACGGTGTCTATGTTGGGACCATAAAGTACTTTTTGAAAATGTGGTGACCGTTTTGGATTGAACTCATGGCTTCGTCGTGACGTATAAGGGACTTCGATCACTTTTTGAAGAACGAGCACTTGCATATTTGGAACGCTTGGATTGTTGGCGTTCGATGAATTGAGCATAAGTTTTGTATACGGTGTCCATTTTGGGCCCTAAATACTTTTTGAAAATGTAGGGACCGTTTTGGATTGAACTCACCACTTTCCCGTGACCTATGAGGGATTTCACCCATTATTCAAAGAACGAGCACTTGCGTATTTGGATCGTCGACGTTTGAAGAAATTGAGCATAACTTTTTCACACAGTGTCCGTTTTGGGCCAATAAGTACTTTTCAAAAATGTAGCAATCGTTTTAGATTGAACTATGGCTTCGTCGTGACGTATGAGGGATTTCGGCCATTTTTGGAAGAACAAGCACTTGCATATTTGGAACGCTTGGATTGTCGGTGTTCGAAGAATTGAGCGTAATTTTTGTACACGGTGTCCGTTTTGGTCCCAAAAGTACTTTTCGGAAATGTAGGGATCATTTTTGATTGAACTCACTGCTTCGCTGTGATCTATGAGGGATTTCACCCATTTTTTGAAGAATGAGCACTTGCATATTTGGAACGTTTGGATTGTCGGCATTCAAAGAATTTTGTGTAACTTTTGAAAATGGTGTCTATGTTGGGCCCATAAAGTACTTTTTGGAAATGTAGCGACCGTTTTGGATTGAACTCATGGCTTCGTCATGACGTATGAGGGACTTTGGCCACTTTTCGAAGAACGAGCACTTGCATATTTGGAATGCTTGGATTGTCGGCGTTCAAAGAATACGATGTCCGTTTTGGACCTATTAGTACTTTTCGAAAATGTAGGAACCGTTTTGGATTGAACTCACCGCTTCGCTGTGATCTATGAGGGGTTTCACCCATTTTTGGAAGAACGTGCACTTGCATATTTGGATTGTCGACGTTCGAAGAAATTGAGCGTAACTTTTGTACACAGTGTCCATTTTGGGTCCATAAGTACTTTTGGAAATGTAGTAACCGTTTTAGATTGAACCATGGCTTTGTCGTGATGTATGAGGGATTCGGCCATTTTTTGAAGAGCAAGCACTTGCATATTTGGAACGCTTGGATTGTCGACGTTCGAAGAATTGAGCACAACTTTTGCACACAATGTCCCTTTTGGCCCCATAAGTACTTTTCGAAAATGTAGCGAACGTTTTGGATTGAACTCACCACTTTGTCGTGACGTATGAGGGATTTCGGCCACTTTTCGAAGAACGAGCAGTTGCATATTTGGAACGCTTGGATTGTCGGCATTTGTAAAATTGAGCGTAAGTTTTGCATACGGTGTTCGTTTTGATTCCATAAGTACTTTTCAAAAATATAGGGACGGTTTCGATTGAACTCACCGCTTCGCCATGATCTATGAGGGATTTTGGCCATTTTTCGAAGAACGAGCACTTGCATATTTGAAACGCTTGGATTGTCGGCGTTCAAAGAATTGAGGGTAACTTTTGCACACGGGGTCCGTTTTGGGCCCAAAAGTACGTTTCGGAAAGGTAGCGATCATTTTGGATTAAACTCACGGCTTCATTGTGACGTATGAGGGATTTCGGCCAATTTTCAAAGAACGAGCACTTGTATATTTGAAAACGGTGTCTACGTTGGGCCCATAATGTACTTTTTGGAAATGTAGCGATCGTTTTGGATTGAACTCACAGCTTCGTCGTGACGTATGAGAGACTTCGGCCACTTTTTTAAGAACAAGCACTAGCATATTTGAAACGCTTGGATTGTCGGCGCTCGATGAATTGAGCGTAAGTTTTCCATATGGTGTCCGTTTTGGGCCCATTAGTACTTTTCAGAAATGTAGGGACCGTTTTGGATTGAACTCACCGCTTTCCCATGATCTATTAGGGATTTCACCCATTTTTCGAAGAACGAGTACTTGTATATTTGGATTGTCGACGTTCGAAGAATTGAGCGTAACTTTTGCACACAATGTCCGTTTTGCGCCCATAAGTACTTTTCGAAAATGCAGCGATCGTTCTAAATTGAACCATGGCTTCATCGTGACGTATGAGGGATTTCAGCCATTTTTCGAAGAACAAGCACTTGCATATTTGGAACGCTTGGATTGTTGGCATTCGAAGAAATGAGAGGAACTTTTGCACACGGTATCCTTTTTGGCCCCATAAGTACTTTTCGGAAAATGTAGCGACCATTTTAGATTGAACTCACCACTTCGTCATGACGTATGAGGGATTTTGGTCATTTTTCGAAGAACGAGCATTTGCATATTTAGAAAGCTTGGATTGTCGGCATTGGAAGAATTGAGCATAACTTTTGCATACGGTGTCCGTTTTGGGTCCATAAGTACTTTTCGAAAATGTAGGGACCGTTTTGGATTGAACTCACTGCTTCACCGTGACCTAAGTGGGATTTCGGCCATTTTTTGAAGAACGAGCACTTGCATATTTGGAACGGTTGGATTGCCGGCGTTCGAAGAATTGAGAGTAAATTTTGCACACGGTGTCCGTTTTGGGCCCATAAGTACTTTTTCGAAATGTAGTGACCTTTTTGGATTAAACTAACCACTTCATCATGACGTATGAGGGATTTTGGCCGTTTTCGGAAGAACGAGCACCTGCATATTTGGATTGTCGACGTTCGAAGAATTGAGCGTAACTTTTGCGCACAGTGTCCATTTTGGGCCCATAAGTACTTATCAGAAATATAGCGACCATTTTAGATTGATCTCACGGCTTCGTCGTGACGTCTTAGGGATTTCAGCCATTTTTTCATGAACGAGCACTTGCATAGTTGGATTGTCGACGTTCGAAGAATTGAGCGTTACTTTTGAACACGGTGTCCATTTTGGGCCCATAAGTACTTTTCGAAAATATAGGGAACATTTTGGATTGAACTCACGGCTTCGTCGTGACATATGAGGGATTTTGGGCGTTTTTGGAAAAATGAGCACTTGCATATTTGGAACGTTTGGATTGTCGGCGTTCGAAGAATTGAGCGTAACTTTTGCACGCGGTGTCCGTTATGGGCCCATAAGTACTTTTCGGAAATGTAACGACCGTTTTGGCTTGAAATCCCAGCTTCACCATGACGTTTGAGGGCTTGTGGCCATTTTTTGAAGAACGAGCACTTGCATATTTGTAACGCTTGGATTGTCGGCATTCGAAGAATTGAGCGAAACTTTTGCACACGGTGTCCGTTTTGGGCCCATAAGTACATTTCGAAAATGTAGCAACCGTTTTGGATTAAACTCACCGCTTCATTGTGACGTATGAAGGATTTTGTCCATTTTTCGAAGAACGAACAGTTGCATATTTGGAACGCTTGGATTGTCGGCATTCGAAAAATTGAGCGTAAGTTTTGCATACGGTATCCGTTTTGGGCCCATAAGTACTTTTCGAAAATATAGGGACTGTTTTGGATTGAACCCACCGCTTCACTTTGATCTATGAGGGATTTCGACCATTTTTCGAAGGACGAGCACTTGCATTTTGGAACGCTTGGATTGTCGACGTTCGAAAAATTGAGCATAACTTTTGCACACGGTGTCCGTTTTGGGCCCAAAAGTACTTTTCAGAAATGTAGCGACCATTTTGGATTGAACTCACAGCTTCGTCATGACGTATGAGGGATTTTAGCCAATTTTCGAAGAACGAGCACTTGCATGTTTGGAAAGCTTGGATTGTCGGCGTTCGTAGAATTGTGCGTAACTTTTGGAAACGGTGTCTATGTTGGGACCACAAAGTACTTTTTGGAAATATAGCGACCATTTTGGATTGAACTCACGGCTTCATCGTGATGTATGAGGGACTTCGGCCACTTTTTGAAGAACAAGCACTTGCATACGATGAATTGAGCGTAAGTTTTGCATACGATGTCCATTTTGGGCCCATAAGCACTTTTCGAAATTGTAGGGACCGTTTTGGATTGAACTCACCACTTTCTCGTGATATATGGGGGATTTCACCCATTTTTCGAAGAACAAGCACATGCGTATTTGGATTGTCGATGTTCGAAGAAATTGAGCGTAACTTTTGCACACAATGTCCATTTTGGGCCCATAAGTAGTTTTCGGAAATGTAGCGATTGTTTTAGATTGAACCATGGCTTCGTCGTGACGTTTGAGGGATTTTGGCCATTTTTTGAAGAACAAGCACTTGCACATTTGGAACGCTTTGATTGTTGGCGTTCGAAGAAACGAGAGTAACTTTTGCACACGGTGTCCATTTTGGCCCGATAAGTACTTTTCGAAAATATAGCGACCGTTTTGGATTGAACTCACTACTTCGTCATGACGTATGAGGGATTTCTGTCATTTTTCGAAGAATGAGCATTTGCATATTTGGAAAGCTTAGATTGTCGGCGTTCGAAGAATTAAGCGTAACTTTTGCATACGGTGTCCGTTTTGGGTCCATAAATACTTTTCGAAAATGTAGGGACCGTTTTGGATTGAACTCACCGCTTCGCCGTGACCTAAGAGGGATTTTGGCCATTTTTGAAGAACGAGCACTTGCATATTTGGAACGGTTGGATTGCCGACGTTCGAAGAATTGAGAGTAACTTTTGCACACGGTGTCCGTTTTAGGCCCATAAGTACTTTTTGGAAATGTAGCTACCTTTTTGGATTGAACTCACCACTTAGTCATGATGTATGAAGGATTTTGGCCATTTTCGAAAGAACGAGCACCTACATATTTAGATTATCGACGTTCGAAGAATTGAGCGTAACTTTTGCACACAGTGTCCGTTTTGGGCCCATAAGTACTTATCAGAAATGTAGCGACCATTTTAGATTGATCTCACGGCTTTGTCGTGATGTAAGAGGGATTTCGGCCATTTTTTTATGAGCAAGCACTTGCATATTTGGATCTTCGACGTTCGAAGAATTGAGCGTAACTTTTGAACATGGTGTCCATTTTGGGCCCATAAGTACTTTTCGAAAATATTGGGACCGTTTGGGATTGAACTCACGGCTTCGTCGTGACATATGAGGGATTTTGGGCATTTTCGGAAAAACAAGCACTTGCATATTTGGAACTCTTGGATTGTCGGCGTTCGAAGAATTGAGCGTAACTTTTGCACACGGTGTCCATCATGGGCCCATAAGTACTTTTCGAAAATGTAACGACCATTTTGGCTTGAAATCCCAGCTTCATCATGACATATGAGGCTTGTGGCCATTTTTTGAAGAACAAGCACTTGCATATTTGTAACTCTTGGATTGTCGGCGTTCGAAGAATTGAGCGAAACTTTTGCACACGGTGTCCGTTTTGGCCCATGAGTACTTTTCGGAAATGGAGCGACCGTTTTAGATTAAACTCACCACTTCATCGTGACGTATGAGGGATTTTTTCAATTTTTGAAGAACGAGCAGTTGCATATTTGGAACGCTTGGATTGTCGACGTTCGAAGAATTGAGAGTAAGTTTTGCATACGGTGTCCGTTTTGGGCCCATAAGCACGTTTCAGAAATGTAGGGACCACTTTGGATTGAACTCACCGCTTCACCATGATCTATGAGGGATTTTGGCCATTTTTGGAAGAACGAGCACTTACATATTTGGAACGCTTAGATTGTCGGCGTTCAAAGAATTGAGCTTAACTTTTGCACACGGTGTCTGTTTTGGGCCCAAAAGTACTCTTCGGAGATGTAGTGACCATTTTGGATTGAACTCACGGCTTCATTGTGACGTATGAGAAATTTTAGCCAATTTTCGAAGAACGAGCACTTGCATATTTGAAATGCTTGGATTGTCGACGTTTGAAGAATTGTACGTAACTTTTGTACACAGTGTCCGTTTTGGCCCCATAAGTACTTTTCGAAAATGTGGCGACCATTTTGGATTGAACTTACCACTTTGTCATGGCATATGAGGGATGTCGATCATTTTTCAAAGAACGAGCATTTGCGTATTTGGAAAGCTTGGATTGTCGACGTTCGAAGAATTGAGTGTAAGTTTTGCATACGGTGTCCGTTTAGGGTCCATAAGTACTTTTCCAAAATGTAGGGACCGTTTTGGATTGAACTCACCGCTTCGCCATGACCTAAGAGGGATTTTGGCCATTTTTTGAAGATCGAGCACTTGCATATTTGGAATGCTTGGATTGTTGGCGTTCGAAGAATTGAGAGTAACTTTTGCAAACGGTGTCCGTTTTGGGCCCATAAGCACTTTTTGGAAATGTAGCGACCGTTTTGGATTGAACTCACCACTTCATCATGACGTATGAGGGATTTTGGCCGTTTTTGGAAGAACGGGCACTTGCATATTTGGATCGTCGACGTTCGAAGAATTGGACGTAACTTTTGAACACGGTGTCCATTTTGGGCCCTTAAGTACTTTTCGAAAATGCAGGGGCCATTTTGTGTTGAACTAACGGTTTCGTAGTGACATATGAAGGATTTTGGCCGTTTTTGGAAAAACGAGCACTTGCATATTTGGAACGCTTAGATTGTCGGCGCTCGAAGAATTGAGCCTAACTTTTGCACAGGTGTCCGTTATGGGCCCATAAGTACTTTTCGGACATGTAACGACCATTTTGGCTTGAAATCCACCTTCACCATGACGTATGAGGGCTTGTGGCCATTTTTTGAAGGACGAGCACTTTAATATTTGGAACGCTTGGATTGTCGGCGTTCGAAGAATTAAGCGAAACTTTTGCACACGGGGTCCGTTTTGGGCCCAAAAGTACTTTTCGAAAATGTAGCGACTATTTTGGATTAAACTCACCGCTTTGTCATGGCGTATGAGATATTTTGACCATTTTTCGAAAAACTAGCAGTTGTATATTTGGAGCGCTTGGATTGTCGGCGTTCGATGAATTGAGCATAAGGTTTGTATACGATGTCTGTTTTGGGCCCATAAGTACTTTTTAGAAATGTAGGGACCATTTTGGATTGAACTCACCGCTTTACCGTGATCTATGAGGGATTTCGGCAATTTTTTGAAGAACGAGCACTTGTATATTTGGAACGCTTGGATTGCCGGTGTTTGAAGAATTGAGCGTAACTTTTGCACACGGTGTCCATTTTGGGGCCAAAAGTACTTTTCGGATTAGTAGCGACCATTTTGGATTGAACTCACGGATTTGTTGTGACGTATGTGGGATTTTAGCCAATTTTCAAAGAATGAGCACTTGCATATTTGGAACGATTGTCGACGTTCGAAGAATTGTGCGTAACTTTTGGAAACGGTGTCTATGTTGGGCCCATAAAGTACTTTTTGGAAATGTAGCGACCCTTTTGGATTGAACTCACGGCTTCATCGTGATGTATGAGGGACTTCGATCACTTTTTTAAGAATGAGTACTTGCATATTTGGAACACTTGGATTGTCGGCGTTCGTAGAATTGAGCGTAAGTTTTGCATACGGTGTCCATTTTGGGTCCATAAGTACTTTACGGAAATGTAGGGACCATTTTAGATTGAACTCACCACTTTGCTGTGATCTATGAGGGATTTTCCCCATTTTTCGAAGAACGAGCACTTGCATATTTGAATTGTCGACGTTCGAAGAAATTGAGCGTAACTTTTGCACACAGTGTCCGTTTTGGGCCCATAAGTACTTTTTGAAAATGCTGCGATCGTTTTAGATTGAACCATGGCTTAGCCATGACGTATGAGGAATTTTGGCCATTTTTCAAAGAACAAGCACTTGCATATTTGGAACGCTTGGATTGTCGACGTTCAAAGAATTAAGTGTAACTTTTGCACACGGCGTCCGTTGTGGCCCCATAAGTACTTTTTGGAAATGTGACGATCGTTTTGGATTGAACTCACTACTTCTTCGTGACGTATGAGGGATTTCGGCTAATTTTTGAAGAACAAGCTTTTGCATATTTGGAAAGCTTGGATTGTCAGCGTTCAAAGAATTGAGCATAGCTTTTGCATACGGTGTCCGTTTCGGGCCCATAAGTACTTTTCGAAAATGTAGGGACTGTTTGGGATTGAACTCACCACTTCACCATGACCTAAGAGGGATTTCGGCCATTTTTCAAAGAACAAGCACTTGTATATTTGGAACGCTTGGATTGTCGGCGTTCGAAGAATTGAGAGTAACTTTGGCACACGATGTCCATTTTGGGCCCATAAGTACTTTTTGGAAATGTATCGACCGTTTTGGATTGAACTCACCACTTCGTTATGACATATGAGGGATTTCGGCCGTTTTCAGAAGAACGAGCACTTGTATATTTGGATTGTCGACGTTCGAAGAACTGAGCATAACTTTTGCACACAGTGTCCATTTTGGGCCCATAAGTACTTTTCAAAAATGTGGCGATCATTTTAGATTGAACTCACGGCTTCATAGTGACGTATGAGGGATTTTGGCCATTTTTCGAAGAACGAGCACTTGCATATTTGGATTGTCGACGTTCGAAGAATTGAGCGAAATTTTTGAACACGGTGTCCATTTTGGGCCCATAAGTACTTTTCGAAAATGTAGGGACCATTTTGGATTGAACTCACGGCTTTGTCGTGACATATGAGGAATTTTGGCCATTTTTGGAAAAACGAGCACTTGCATATTTGGAACGCTTGGATTATCGACGTTCGAAGAATTGAGCGTAACTTTTGCACACGGTGTCCATTATGGGCCCTTAAGTACTTTTCAAAAATGTAACGACCGTTTCGGCTTGAAATCCTAGGTTCACCATGACGTATGAGGGCTTGTGGCCATTTTTTGAAGAACGAACACTCGCATATTTGGAACGCTTGGATTGTCGGTGTTCGAAGAATTGAGAGTAACTTTTGCACACGGTGTCCGTTTTGGGCCCATAAGTACTTTTTGGACATGTATCAACTGTTTTGGATTGAACTCACCACTAAGTCGTGATGTATGAGGGATTTCGGCCATTTTTTGAAGAACGAGCACTTGCATATTTGGAACGCTTGGATTGTCGGTGTTCGAAGAATTGAGAGTAACTTTTGCACACGGTGTCCGTTTTGGGCCCATAAGTACTTTTTGGACATGTATCAACTGTTTTGGATTGAACTCACCACTAAGTCGTGATGTATGAGGGATTTTGGCCATTTTCGGAAGAACGAGAACTTGCACATTTGGATTGTCGACGTTCGAAAAATTGAGCGTAACTTTTGCATACAGTGTCCATTTTGGGCCCATAAGTACTTTTCAGAAATGTAGCGACCGTTTTAGATTGAACTCATGGCTTCGTAGTGACATATGAGGGATTTCGGCCATTTTTTGAAGAACGAGCACTTGCATATTTGGATTGTTGATGTTCGAAGAATTGAGCGTAACTTTTGAACACGGTCTCCATTTTGTGCCCATAAGTACTTTTCGAAAATGAAGGGACCATTTTGGATTGAACTCATGGCTTCATCATCACATATGAGGGATTTTGGCCATTTTTGGAAAAACGAGCACTTGCATATTTGGAACGCTTGGATTGTCTGCGTTCGAAGATTTGAGCGTAAATTTTGCACATGGTGTCCGCTATGGGCCCATAAGTACTTTTTGGAAATGTAACGACTATTTTGGCTTGAAATCCCAGCTTCACCATGATGTACAAGGGCTTGTGGTCATTTTTCGAAGAATGAGCACATGCATATTTGGAACGCTTGGATTGTCGACGTTCAAAGAATTGAGCGAAACTTTTGCACACGGTGTCCGTTTTGGGCCCATAAGTACTTTTCGAAAATGTAGCTACCTTTTTGGATTAAACTCTCCGCTTCGTCGTGACGTATGAGGGATTTTGGTCATTTTTTGAAGGACGATCAATTTCATATTCGGAACGCTTGGATTGTCGACGTTCGAAGAATTGAGCGTAAGTTTTGCATATGGTGTCCGTTTTGGGCCCATAAGTAATTTTCGAAAATGTAGGTACCGTTTCGGATTGAACTCACCACTTCGCCGTTATCTATGAGGGATTTTGACCATTTTTTGAAGAACGAGTACTTGTATATTTGGAACGCTTGGATTGTTGGCATTCGAAGAATTGAGCGTAACATTTGCACACGGTGTCCATTTTAGGCCCAAAAGTACTTTTCGAAAATGTAGCGACCATTTTGGATAGAACTCACGGCTTTGTTGTGACGTATGAGGGATTTTAGCCAATTTTTGAAGAACGAGTACTTCATATTTGGAACGCTTGGATTGTCAGCTTTCAAAGAATTGTGTGTAACTTTTGGAAACGGTGTCTATGTTGGGCCCATAAAGTACATTTTGGAAATATAGCGACCGTTTTGGATTAAACTCATAGCTTTGCCGTAACGTATGAGGGACTTAGGCCACTTTTCGAAGAACGAGCACTTGCATATTTGGAACGCTTGGATTGTCGGCGTTCGAAGAATTGAGCGTAAGTTTTGCATACGGTGTCCGTTTTGGGCCCATAAGTACTTTTCGAAAATGTAGGGACCATTTTGGATTGAACTCACCACTTCGTCATGATCTATGAGGGATTTCACCCATTTTTCGAAGAATGGGCACTTGCATATTTAGATTGTCGATGTTCGAAGAAATTGAGCGTAACTTTTGCACACAGTGTCCGTTTTGGGCCCATAAGTACTTTTCGGAAATGTAGTGATCGTTTTAGATTGAACCATGGCTTCGTCGTGACGTATGAGGGATTTCGACCATTTTTTGAAGAATAAGCACTTGCATTTTTGGAACGCTTGGATTGTCGACATTTGAAGAATTAAGTGTAACTTTTGGACACGTTGTCCGTTTTGGCCCCATAAGTACTTTTCGAAAATGTAGCAACCGTTTTGGATTGAACTCACCGTTTCGTCGTGACCTATAAGGGACTTCGGCCATTTTTCAAAGAGCGAGTATTTGCATATTTGCAAAGCTTGGATTGTCGGCGTTCGAAGAATTGAGCGTAACTTTTGCATACGGTGTCCGTTTTGAGCCCATAAGTACTTTTCGGAAATGTAGGGACCATTTTGGATTGAACTAACCACTTCGCCGTGACCTAAGTGGGATTTTGGCCATTTTTCGAAGAACGAGCACTTGCATATTTGGAACGCTTGGATTGTCGACGTTCGAAGAATTGAGCATAACTTCTGCACAAGGTGTCCATTTTGAGCATATAAGTACTTTTTGGTAATGTAGCGACTGTTTTAGAGTGAACTCACCACTTCGTCGTGACGTGTGAGGGATTTCGGCCATTTTCGGAAGAACGAGCACTTGCATATTTGGATTGTCGACGTTCGAGGAATTGAGCGTAACCTTTGCACACATGGTCCGTTTCGGGCCGATAAGTACTTTTCAAAAATGTTGCGATCGTTTTAGATTGAACTCACGGCTTCGTCATGACGTATGGGGGATTTTGGCCATTTTTTGAAGAACGAGCACTTGCATATTTGGATTGTCAATGTTCGAAGAATAGAGTGTAACTTTTGCACACGGTGTCCATTTTGGGCCCATAAGTACTTTTCGTAAATGTAGCGACCGTTTTGGATTGAACTCATGCTTCGTCATGACGTATGAGGGATTTTGGCCATTTTCGGAGGAAGGAGCATTTTCATATTTTGATTGTCGACGTTTGAGGAATTGAGCGTAACTTTTGCACACAGAGTCCGTTTTGGGCCCATAAGTACTTTTTAGAAACGTAGCGACCGTTTTGGAATGAAATCATGGCTTCGTCGTGACTTATGAAGGATTTCAACCATTTTTCGAAGAACGAGCACTTACATATTTGGATTGTCGACATTCGAAGAATTGAGAGTAACTTTAGTACACGGTGTCTGTTTTGGGCCCATAAGTACTTTTCAAAAATGTAGCAACCGTTTTGGATTGAACTCATCGCTCTGTCGTTACATATGAGGGATTTCAGCCATTTTTCGAAGAACGAGCGGTTGCATATTTGGAAAGCTTGGATTGTCGGCGTTCGAAGAATTTAGCGTAAATTTTACAAATGGTGTCCGTTTTGGGCCCATAAGTACTTTTCAAAAATGTAGGGACCATTTTGGATTGAACTCACTGCTTCACCATGACCTATGAGGGATTTTGGAAATTTTTCAAAGAACAACCACTAGCAAATTTGGAACGCTTGGATTGTTGGCGTTCGAAGAATTGAGCGTAACTTTTGCACAAGATTTCCGTTTTGGGCCCATAAGTACTTTTCAAAAATGTAGGGAGCGTTTTGGATTGAACTCATGGCTTCGTCATGACGTATGAGGGATTTCAGCCATTTTCAGAAGAACGAGCACTTGCATATTTTCATTGTCGACGTTCGAAGTATTGAGTGTAACTTTTGCACACAGAGTCTGTTTTGGGCCCATAAGTACTTTTCGGAAATGTAGCGACCGTTTTAGATTGAAATCATGTCTTCATCATGACTTATGAGGGATTTCGACCATTTTCTGAAGAACGAGCACTTGCATAGTTAGATTGTCGACGTTCGAAGAATTGAGCGTAACTTTTGTACACGGTGTCCGTTTTGAGCCCATAGGTACTTTTCGAAAATGTAGCGACCGTTTTGGATTGAACTCATCGCTCTGCCATGACATATGAGGGATTTTAGCCATTTTTCGAAGAACGAGCAGTTGCATATTTGGAACGTTTGGATTGTCGGCGTTCGAAAAATTGAGCGTAAATTTTACAAACGATGTCCGTTTTGGGCCCATAAGTACTTTTCGAAAATGTAGGGACTGTTTTAGATTGAACTCACCGCTTCGCCATGACCTATGAGGGATTTTGGCCATTTTACGAAGAAGAGCACTAGCAAATTTTGAATGCTTGGATTGTTGACGTTCGAAGAATTGAGCGTAACTTTTGCACACGATTTTCGTTTTGTTCCCATAAGTACTTTTTGGAAATGTAGGGGGCGTTTTGGATTGAACTCATGGCTTCATCATGGCGTATGAGGGATTTCAGCCATTTTCAGAGGAACGAGCACTTACATATTTTGATTGTCGACGTTCGAAGAATTGAGTGTAACTTTTGCACACCGAGTCTGTTTTTTGGCCCATAAGTACTTTTCGAAAATGTAGCGACCGTTTTAGATTGAACTCATGGCTTCTTCGTGGCTTCTGAGGGATTTCGACCATTTTCTGAAGAACGTGCACTTGTATATTTGGATTGTCGGCGTTCAAAGTATTGAGCGTAACTTTTGCACATGGTGTCCCTTTTGGCCCATGAGAACTTTTCGGATATGTGGCGACCATTTTGGATTGAACTCACCACTTCATCGTGACGTATGAGGGATTTTGGCCATTTTTCGAAGAACGAGCAGTTGCACGTTTGGAACACTTGGATTGTCGACGTTCCAAGAACTGAGCATAACTTTTGCAAACGGTGTCCGTTTTGGGCTCATAAGTACTTTTCAAAAATGTAGGGACCATTTTGGATTGAACTCACCACTTCGCCGTGACCTATGAGGGATTTTGGCCATTTTTTGAAGAACGAGCATGTAATACCCCGAACTTCACGTTCTACATTTGGCCAATATGATTCCTGCATTTCATGCTAATTACATTGTCATTTGTATCAATTTCCTAATCGCCTTCTCTTAAAACGATGCATTTGATCATCAAGGCTTTAAAAATCTTTACATGGTGATAACCTTCGACTCTTCGATCTAGGTGGTGAATTTTATATTGAGCTAAGATAGAAAGTTAGATTAACTAAATGTTGGAGATTGGCTTGGTAAGTAATGTAATATTTAAAAGGCCAAAAATTTGTACCAATGAAGGTTCAAGCTTTCCATTCGGCTAATCAAGGTCACCTTAAACACTAGATAGGTAATTCACATATTTGGGAAATGAGGGATGAAGTGACATTATCACAACGTAATAATATATGTCTCATATGACATTATAAATATTGAGGTGCGAAATGTTGAAATCGGTTGAGAATCGGGTAAGAAATTAAATGAACAGTTGAGGAATTAGATCTATAAAATACTTTGGGATCTTAATACAAGTGAAATAGATTGTAAGCACATCAAAATAAACCAATGACACTTGATTTATACCTGCAAGGATAGATGTAAAATCAGAATTTAATCAAAGGAGACAACACCTACTTAACATGTGAGGACTTGCCACTTTAACCTCTAATTCCTTCAACCTTAAGCCTCCAACACGTCCTATAAGTCCTTAGAACTTTACACTCTTCTAAGTCACATATGGCTCCATGTGGTGCAAGGGAGAAGTCAAAGTTGGCTGCAAGAAGTCACCTCCTACTTGGACAGCTTATGCTAGGGGACTTTTCACTTTAATATATAATTGCTTCAACCTTAAGGCATAAATTTCGTGTCTAATCCCCAAGGACTTAATATAGGATGAATATATATCTTAAATATCATAAATGGACAAAAAATAATGGTAGAAAAGTCAAGTATTGCAGCCAAGATGACAGCTCCTGCTTAGTGACTCACCTTGATTGCTTGAGGTGGCTGCAGCCCATGATATTCTTAATCCTTAAGTAATATGCACGACTTCAACCATTTAAAGACCACTCATTTACCTCCTAGATAATATATTAACTCCCTTAACTCGTCCCTAAGTGATTCCAAGTGAAAAGAGGGTGAAACAGTCAAAGAGAAATAGAAACAAGAAGCTGGAATTTCTGAACAGCCTTGTTACTCCACAGTTTTTAGGTTTGTTTCTATTATTTTTTAAGGGGGTTTATGATTTCTTGAACATCTGAACTTGTTTGTGATTAAGTTGGAGTGTTGTTAATGATGTTATGATGCCTAAATAGGGGTAATTAATGGCAAGAATTTGAAAGAAATTAATCTGGACAGAGATGAGGAATTGCTGGATTGAGTGATTTATACCTTGATTTTGGGATGATACTTAGTGTTTAACTTATATATATCAATATGAACGTTTTTATATGTAAGTAGGGAGTTTAGAAATGATTTTAATGGCCTAGGATTCTGTTGGTATCATAATAATAAAATGGAAACCGAAAACAGTCAAAGGGAAAAACTGCCTGATTTTGTGTAGTGGAAAATGGACTGTTTTTGAAGCTCCAAACACTTCATTTGTCACAATGTTATGATCTGATTATCTTCACATATATGTTATAGGTGTGTGGTAAAATTTTGGGAGCCGTTAAATGTAGGTAAGGACATGAAAAAGAATTTGAAAAATGAGTGGACGGTGTTGGAAACCTAGAAAACAGATTCTGTCCATTTGGGTATTTAATGTGATTTCAACATTTAGATGTCCCCTAATGAACTCTTGGGCCTAGAAAATATATCCTAAGGAATACTAGGTTGTCGAAAACAATTGACTGACGTTGACGTTCATAATTGGACTCGAGAGATAGCGAGACTTATGGGATTAGTTTGTAATGCCATCGGTAACTTGAATTAATGATTTTGTCTAAATTGTTTTGGCGTGAATGGACGTATTTTGGGATTGTGTGTGTTAAGATTATTAAATAGAGATTGTATTTAATATTAGATGATAATATAGGCGACTTTTCGACGTTGAGCGAAAAAGGGAATTGATACACACTCCATAGGAGCTTACACACATAAAGGCGAAAGGTAAGTGAAAATCCATTTGCAACTACGATGCAAGAACCTAGTATATGTGACATAGTAATGTTGAAATATCTACATAACTTTGATAAGAGGCTTATAGCACATCATATGGTGGTTACGATCATTGAGTATGAGATTGCGTAAACCGATTTTTATTAAATATGTCATTTATGAGTATTTTCATATGCATGCACGACATGTAACATGGTTGAAAATCCTGCATGCAAAATATGAGTTCAAAGTGAGTTTCATTATAAATGTTTTATTGACCACTACTAGGGCACCGAGGCATGTGAGGCATGCTTATGTGATATGTTTGGCATTGCGGGTGTTACTTCCTGGGTGATTGCAATGGTAGATAAGGGATGGGCCTTTGGTGATCACGGGAGGGCGAACCACTTGACTGTGCCCTTGTGATATTATGATTATTAGCTCTATCGGGTGGGAGACTTCTTGGGTGATCATAGGGGTAGTCAGGGGATGGACCTCTAGTGGTCACGAGAGGATGGTCCACTTGTCAGTGTCGATTTCATACTGGCCATTTGATTATTGATATTGATATTATGCAGAGCTCTATTCGGTGTATAGTAGGTGGGCAAGGGCCCAATGAAATGAAAGATTTCAACTGAAATGATTTCTAGTCGACTTTGATGAATATTGAAATATGATACTTTTTATCGTGATAATTGAAGTAAATGGCATGGTGTCATATGTTGTTATTACTCATGTTCAGGACATGCATGATTTTGCTTACTAAGCATTGGCTTATGTAGTTCTTGCATTGTAGGTGAACATGGTGTTGGGAATCTACTTATACATGCACAGCGGAATTTAAAATAATTTTCGATTCCCACCAAGAATCGCCTTTGTGTTTAGATAGAAATTGTGATAAGATTGTACCTTTTCCAGATCTGCAATCCTTTTGCTTTTCTTTTCGTTCCACAACTTTGATTCGCCACCACAGCTGTCCAATTGTCCAGCCTCCAACCGTGATCCACACAGAGAATATGATTGCAGCCTCTAGGGTTTTTTCTTTGTGCCAGCAAGAATAATGAAAACCTTAATGGACCTCAAACCCTAGTTATGTATTTATATAAACCCAAACAGGCTCGGTCTGGTCCGGTCCAATAATTAATTAATCCAATTAATTAAACCCGGTCCGTGAATTAATTAATCCAATTAATTAATTCAAAAATATAAATAACAAATCCAATTAATTAATTTATCCAATGATTGTTAAATTAACCAATTGGCAATTTGCAATCTTCCAATTCTCTTTTGTGTGCGACCCATTAGGTTTCCGACCACGATGCCTAATGACGTGAAATATTATTTTGATCTAATCAAAATTGATAAATTAAAATACCCTTTTAATTTATCGTCAATTCACACTCGCCGTCCCTGATTGACATCTAGCAATGTGTCAGGGCAATACATGTGACGGGAAATGTCACGTGATATGACAAAACCAAATTCGTTCGTTTACCGTGAAACTATAATCCCTTCGTCAATATGATCCGATCAATTACGAGATATGGAATTGTGTCAATCTCGATCATCGATCATATCTTTCACTCTACTATTAAGTCAATATAAATCGAAAACTCCTTTTCGACTTATGAGTACACCTTGGCCAAGGATTTCATCATTGACTTAATTGAATGAAACGCAGAT